>NC_052518.1:32799808-33019807 GCF_014356525.2 Nilaparvata lugens
CAATAGAAGAACCTTTCAACACAAAACTGAAACATGATCTTAAAACAAATGAAAATTTATTAAGAAGATTGATTCATGAAACAAAAACAAACTATTATCGATCAAAAATAGAGGAATTTAGGAGTGATAAATGTAAACTATGGAATTACATAAATGAAATCATTCAATTAAAATGATGAACCAGGAATAGATTCAGCTGAATTAGATATATATTTTTGCAAGTTGGTAAAAACTTGGCTGCTCAAATTGAACAAAATATCACTACAACAGATTTCACATATAAGAGAACCGATGAATTAAATGCATCTTTTTTCTCAGTCCCATAAGTCCACCGGAGGTGGTAGAAACTATAAAAACTCTGAAAAATAACTCTTGTCCGGGTCCTGATAAAATTCATAATAGAACACTGAAGCAGATATCAGATCTAATAGCTGAACCCCTCTCTTACATTTTAAATAAATGTTTTGAAACCGCTGTATTTCCTGACTCATTTAAAATAGCTAACATCAAACCGTTTCCTGAAAAAGTTGATAAAAATAATCCAAGTAACTATAGACCAATAAGCTTAATTGGCAACATTGCCAAAATATTGCAAAAATTATTTAAAATACGAATACTGAAGTTCATACAAAATAATAACATTATTAATGTAACCAATATGGTTTCCTATCTAATAAAAGTACTGAGGATGTGCTAGTATATTTTGTAAACAATGTAACAGATATATTAAATTCCAAAAAAACCCACTTGCAGTCTTCTTGGATTTATACAAGGCTTACGATACCATACCACATGATGAAATTTGCAACAAATTTCAGAAGTATGGTTTTAGAGGTCATTCATTAAAATTCATAAGAAGTTACTTGTAAGGTAGATCCCAAATATTAAAATAAAAGTATAGAGAAACTGTCATTTTAAGGCTTGCCCCAGGTAACTGTACTGTACTTTCACCAATTTTTTTTTCATACTTTATGTAAATAATTTGCTAAAATATGTGAGATTTCCATCTTTTGCTGATGATTCAGTTATTATATTCTCAGAAAATAATTGGAATGATACTTTCATTGTTGCAGAGCATGATATGACTATTGTGAAGAATTGGATGGACTCTAATGCTTTGAGTTGAAATGTAGAAAAAAACACACGGAAAAAGAGCCATAGAGGCATGGCTGAACTTAAGTTATTTCCAATCGTTGACTTTTATATAATAATCAATTTCATGTTATAAATTACATGTTCAAACACTACATACTCTAAAGAGTATGTAGTGTTTAAAATTAAGAGTTAATTTTCATGTATGTATCTTAGTTTAAGTGAAGTAGCATATAACGGTACTTATATTTATTTTTTGTGAAGCTTTTTTGCATATTTTGTTTTTGGCAAATAGAATTCATTCATTCATTCATTTCATAGTTTTTATCATAAATAATATTAGGCCTACATTATACTTGATCATAAAACTTAAAAATTAAACTTTTCATTTTATTCACATCACACTTAAATCACTAATTAATTCACAACCTAAACCAGTCAGCAATACATATCAGTAGCCTACACCAGTTAGCAACATATCTGCAACATAGACAGAACAGTTTTATCAGTTCACGATCAAATATTTCATTAAAATACATTTCAAGTGACCAATTACAATTAATTTCATTCAATCAAGAATATTACTGTTGATATGCCTATCATTCAACAAAATTTCTGGGATCATTGCTAAAGAAATCTATGAATGGACTCGAGAAATTTAAATTATTTTGACTTAATATAGTGTTTCCAATTCATGTTATTATTCATCATATTTTTTAGAGTTATAGTGTGGGGGGATTCATAATCAATCGTCTACTTGATATTTTGTTGTATTCTTCAGAGCATTCTCTCGCCATTCAATTTTTGTAATTTACAGCAAATAAATTCAATTGATTTGAATTTATCTGTCCACATAAAGACAGAAATAAGTCCTATTGTTAATTCATCACTAGGTATAAACTTAACATGATAGCCCAATGAATGATAAACACGTCTGATGAAGATTGAAGAATATTATCAATACCTAATATTGTACAGAGTGGGTGAAATGTATGAGAATGGCTTAATAATTATCTCATACACAAAGGTCATTTGATGGTGAATGCGATTGAGGATCCTACTCAAATTCAAAATAGTATTCTACTGTGACTTTAAAAATCTGGTCAGTCATCTTGGGCCCACCATTTTGAATGTAAGTTTATTTCTTGTGAATAGCAAGATGGTCGTACGATAGTCTACATTATTTCGATACTGAATTTGAATTCAAAATGAATGGTGAAAGCCACACATTGATAATAAGCCAAACCGTTTCGATTATATTCACATTATTAATCAATATAATGCAAACCAGACAGGAAATAAATACATTTTACCTATAATATAATGCAAATCAGACAGGAATTAAATACATTTTACCTATACAACTCTACTGTTCACTGAAACTAATACTTCAAACACCCATTGTATTCATATCTTTTACACTTCTAACAAAACAATTTGTTAGGTAAGATTTTTAATGTAGGCTACTTACTTATTCAATTTCTGATTTGCTGTGTTTTCTGATGTTCGAAACGGTTTGACATATCAATGTGTGGTTTTCACCATTAATTTTGTCTTCAATTTCCTAATTGCAATCATGTATCGCATGATCACCTTCCTATTAAAAGAAAATACATTCAAAGTGGCGGACCAGATTTTTCAAGTCACAGTGAAGTAGTACTGTTTTTAAATTTTATTAGGATCCTCAATCATAACAACCGTCAAATTAGCTTTGTGAATGAGTAGATATAAACTGAGATTTCAAACGCATTTTTTTGCTCGAAATCCCCCTCCCACCACTCCCCCCTCACCAATACCACCTTCCCCCCTCTATCCCCACCCCCCATCCCACCTTCCCCCGCCATCCACCCTCACCCCACAGGGGGGGGTGTTCTAAAAATAGATTTTCCCTCTCCCTCGCCATCTCTCTCTCACTCTCTCTCTCTCCCTCCACCTCTCCTTCTCTCTCTCACTCTCCCTCTCCCTCTCTCTCTCTCTCCCTCTCCCTCTAATCTAATCTAATCTAATCTAATCTATCTCTCTCCCCCTCTCCCAGTGATGACGAGGGGGATGAAGAAGGAGAGAGAGATATCTCTCTCACAAATAGATTTTCCCCTTCCCCTTCCCCAGTATAGATGAGGGGGGTGGATATCGAGTGAGGGAAAAAATAATTTCCCTTTGAGGGAAAAATTCCCTCTCACTCTCTCTATATCTAATGCTATACTGTCAGATTAAAGTGAATTGAGAAATTCCCTATCACTCTCTCTCTACATCTATTGCTATACTGACAGATTAAAGTGAATTGAGAAATTCCCTATCTCTCTCTATATCTATTGCTTAATAATCTATTGCTATACTGACAGATTAAAGTGAATTAAGAAATTCCCTATCACTCTCTCTACATCTAACATCCTCTACATCCTCTCTGTTTGGTTATGTCGAGTGAGTAAACGTGTGTCAGTTCGGCTCCGTCTTCTAACAGATATTTTGTAGGGTTAGACAGTTCAATTCACTTCAAATTATACATCTAGTTATTCAGTTTCTCGAGCTTAATTCAATAGTGAAATTATATTTTTGATTAACTCACACTCTTTTTATTTATCTTGAAATAACATTCCTAATTCTTCAGTCTACCTTCTCGCCTGTAAAAGTGTAAATCCACCTAACGGTACACAATGAGTCGACCAAACAGAGGCACGCCGAAGAATGAGGTCAATGCTCAGAAGCCAGGGCCAGCTATTTCTGGATCACTGTCTGAAGAGACCCTCCGAATTATTCGACAGCAAATCGAGGAAACTGTGCATCATGCCGTTTCTATGGCAGTGAAGTCTATTTTTGAGGAACTTCAGGCATTGAAGGAGGAGAACAAACAGCTGCACGATAGAATTCGTGAGCTAGAGGTGCCTTGTCACCTGAAGGTCAACGACCTCGAGCAATACAGGCGCCGACATTCAATACATATTTTTGGGATCCCGGAGAGTGACAAAGAAGACACAGACCTGCTGGCGCTTGATGTCTCCAACAAGAAGCTGAACGTGCCCATGACTCTGGCAGATGTCAACCGCTCGCATCGTGTTGGAAGGTGTCAACCACCTCAACAAGGGCAAGCTAAACCCAAGGACCGACCCATCATAGTACGACTCAGCAGCTACCGGACCAGGAAGATGATCTTCAACGCTAAGAGGAAGCTGAAGGGTTCTGGCGTTACCATTCGCGAGGATCTGACTGCGGAGTGTCTCAAGATCCTCAACGCTGCGGCCGACCGTCATGGGCATAGGAATGTCTGGTCATCGGATGGGAGGATCAAGATCTCTATCGGCGAGGGAGGATCCAAGAGGGTCCACACAGTCGAGAGGATGACTGACCTTCAAAAAAATAAAGGTAAATTAAATCATTTCAGGATTCGATGACTAAGGTGCCCTTCACTACAATAATAGGAAATTCGTATTAATACATTTCACAGTAGATATACCTTGGCATTTTTCATGAGCTGGCTTTCTGTTCTATAAATGAATCTTTCCACTGCTATTTATGATTATATATGAGGCAATTATTTCAAACTAAGGAGATCCACATTTGTTAATACTGATTAATAATTTATCATGATATTGATTCCCAAAACTACATTCAATGCATCAACTACTATACTCCAGAGGGTACTTGGAGAATCATTATCTCTATTCTTACTAATAATTATTACATCTCTTACCAAAATTATTTCCATAATTAATAATTTTTGAAATGCTGAATTTCAAATGAATTGGATGATTAACATACGTTATAGATATGGATGTAATCTATAGGTAAAGATAGTAATCTCTTCTATATAATGATATCTTCTACTGTTGCCACAGCTTGAACAATAGAAGCTAATGTGTGAAGAATTATTCATATTCAAGAGTCTGTTCATATGCTTAAATAGGGGCTGTGTTTCATTTAACGTTATCTTAGACATTTATCACTAAAATATTACAGTTCTTAATTTACTACTTTTATCGTTATTGCAACTCCCAATAGTTAATTATACTTCTAATACTATATAATATTTTTCACACTTCACCATTCAATACTATTTAAAACTCATCTAAAATAATCTAGCACTTTCTCCATTGTCTCCTCTACTTCTTATTTTTTCTTTCTCATTTCTCTTCTTGATCTTATATTTATAATGATTACTTGAATATTGTTGTTTGCGATGATGATTATTATTCTTTTCTATTCTTCTTCTCCTTCTTCTTCATCTTCTTCTTTTTCTCCTTCTTCTTCTTCTTTTTCTTCTTCTTCTTCTTCTTCTTCTTCTTCTTCCTCTTCTTATTCTTTTCTTCTTTTTCTTCTCTCCTTGATTAATTCAAGATCACAATACGATGTTCTATTTCTTATTATATAGTTCAGTTTCATAAGTTCTTCGCAATTTGTGCACATTCCTTCTTTCTCTTCTTTTCTTCCCTATTATTATCATTATTTTCCCTGTGATTTTTCCACTAGCTATCTAGCATGTTCAAATGTTTATTTCTCTTTCTTTATCTATTTATCTTTCTACCTTTTCTCTTTCTATCTGATTACCTTCTACTAATATCCATATAATATTCTATTCTTTCCCACATTAAATCATACTATTCCTCTTCAATTTTATGCGAATATTATTCATTATCAGTTGTATTATGTATCTTTCCTCTATTGATAACTTTCTTCCAAGATTTTTCGTTTTTCTGCTGGCTTTTTCTTCTCTTTTTCAGTTTTGACTGGATCCCATTTCGCTCTATCTCCACCATGAACATGATCTTCCACTACTGGATTCCATCTCTCTCTATCACCACTTGGACTCGATTTTCCACCACTGGATTCCATCTCTCTCTGTCTCCACTTGGACTCGATCTTCCACTACTGGATTCCTTCTCGCTCTACCTCCACTTGGACCCAATTCTTCCACTACTGGATACCTACTCGCTCTATCACCACTTGGACCAGATCTCCCACTACCAGTTCTTCCTCAATCTTCATCTTATTCACCATTAGGATTATTCATCACCGAAACTCCACACATCTACATCTTATTGTGTTTAGTGAATTTTTGAACTAGTGCTTTAAATAGTGAAGGGAGCCGAACTGTCAAGGCATACTGAATGCACTCGAATCAAGAGACTTTCTCATTTAGGTTAAGTTTTATCAGTTTCATCCCCATTTTCCCCGTCATGTGTCGTTCTGAGGTCGGTTCACGATTGGTCTGCTGCTTCCATGATGTCTCTCACTGACACGTCAGCTCGCTCGCCCTCGAGTAAGTATGATTATTTCAATAATAGTAATAATGACGCAGGTATGTTTCTAGCAAATAAGCTCCACTCTTTCAAAAAACTTTTCAAGGCTGCTCACCTTAATGTACAATCCCTCAGTTGCCACATTGATGAACTCAGAGCAATCTTCTGTTTTCAGGACTTCAATATAATCGGAATTTCCGAATCATTTGAGAAGCCTAGTATTTCATCAAAATTTGTTGCATTGCCTGGATATAATCTTTTCCGGAATGATAGATTGAATAAAGCTTGTGGGGGTGTAGCAATTTATGTGAAAGATGGTATCAAAACAAAAGTTCTAATCACATCTAAACAAGAGTATTGTTCCAGACCAGAGTTTATGCTACTTGAATTATCCTTATCTAGTAATGATAAATTACTCATTGGTATCTGTTATCGCCCACCAATAATAGGTCATTTCACAGATTTCGAAAATGCCTTGCTTTCTCTTATGCCTTGTTATAACCGTATACTAGTTATGGGGGATATGAACACCAACTTGAACATGATGAATCGTAACTTTGACTACTTTCAACTGACTACAATTTTCCAATGCCTAAACATGACTATTTTACCCCTCGATCCATCTCATCATACTAATGAATCAGACACACTCATTGACCTTCTCATTGTTAGTGATCCCAATGAGGTTGTTCAAGCAGGCCAAATCTCAGTCCCAGCTATTTCTAGACATGATTTGATCTACTGTGTACTTTCCCATATGATACCCAAGCCAGAACAGAAAATTATCACTTATAGAGACTTCAAAAACTTTGATGAAGCCGCCTTCCTGACTGATGTGGCTCAGACTCCATGGCATCAAATTGTAGCATTACCCTCAGTTGATGACATGGTCAAGACTTTCGAGAATTGGACTTTGACTTTGTATCACAAACATGCACCTTATGTGACAAGGAGGATCAATAGAAAACGACGAGTACCGTGGATGACTGAAGACATACTTGAAATGATGGGACGTAGAGACAAAGCACATAGCAAATTTAAAAAGACATTCGACTTGGACAGTTTGATAGAGTATAGGAGCCTTAGAAATAGGGTTAAACAGGAATTATGGAACTCAAAGATTAGGTACTTGAATTCGTTTATGACAAACAATAGACAAGACTCTAAATCACTTTGGCAGGGAATAAAAGAATTTGGGCTTGGCAAACTGAAATCGAATCCACAAATTGACTTACCATTGAATAATATAAATGACTATTTCGTTTCACACTCTAACCAACGCGACGAAGTTGTCATTGCTAATCATATAGATGATCTTGAAGAGCAGGTTACAAACTTAGATTTACCAATCACTGATCAATTTCATTTCCATCCAATCTTAGAAGAAGACACTTTCAGAGCAATTCAACGTATTCATAGTAATGCTACGGGTGTAGACAAAATTCCTATTAAATTTATCAAGAAAATGTTATTTGCTGTTTTACCAACCATTACATACATTTTCAACAAGTCACTTGAAGAAGGCATTTTCCCTGAAAACTGGAAGTTTGCTCTGGTTCGCCCTCTAAATGAAGTTCCATCACCCAATAAAGTTGAGGATTTTAGACCAATCAGTATTTTACCTGCATTGTCCAAAGTGCTAGAAAGACTCATTCATGCTCAAGTTGTAAAATTTCTAGACAACAATAGTAAGCTTCATAACTTTCAATCAGGCTTTAGAAAATTCCATTCAACTGAGACAGCTCTCCATCATGTCACTGATGATATAAGGTTAGCTATGGACCAAAGAAAATGCACCATCCTCACCCTATTTGATTTTTCTAAAGCATTTGATACTGTTGATCATACAGTCCTTCTGAATAAGTTGGCTATTCTTGGTTTCAGTCACAACTCGTTAGTTTGGTTTAAATCCTATCTATTAGGTAGGAAACAATGTGTATCTGTCGGTGACAAAAAGTCAACTTGGAAAAACGTTATGCATGGAGTACCACAAGGTTCAATTTTAGGCCCTCTCCTCTTCACTTTGTATGCTAGTCTAATGACCTTTCTTACATTATCAAATTCTCCAGTTTTCATACTTATGCAGATGACCTTCAAATCTATTTAAGCTGTCCCATAACAAAAATTAATGAAACAGTTGGAATAATGAATCAGGCTATCAATTTGATAGTGGAATGGACAAAGAAAAATGGCCTCAAGCTTAATCCCATCAAAACACAACCCATTATAATTGGATATTCTCATCTTATAAACAATATTGACATTGAATCGATTCACAAAATTGGTGTAGACGGTAATGACATTCCTTACTGTAGCTCAGTTAAAAATTTAGGCATTATTATGAATAATACTCTTGACTGGTCAGAACAAGTGAACAAAACTTGTAAAAATGTATTCTCAGCCATGCATGCATTGAAGAAAATGCACGATATCCTCCCTAGAAACATTAAATTATTATTGGTTCAATCTCTCATCTTCCCACATCTAATGTATTGTAATTCTGTTCTTAACGATATGCAAGTAACTCTGAATGATAAACTACAGCATTGCCAAAATTATTGTCTACATTTCATCTACTCTCTCCAATGCCATGATCATATCACCCCAGCCCACATTGCTAGTTCAACATTGAAGCTTCCCGATCAGAGGCTTTTTCGAATAGTCAAGCTTGTTAGAGATATCTTGAAATACGGTAATCCGAACTATTTTAAAGATGATTTCAAATTTATCTCTGAAGGTAGGAGGATAGATGCTTCACATACCAGAACCGGAGAAAGTACTTTAAGGATACCCAATCATCAAACTACTATTTTCACAAAATCCTTCTTAGTCAGTGCCTGTCGTGCATGGAATACACTTCCTGTTTCTATCAGGTCTATCGAGAGCCGAGCGAGCTTCAACCTGACTTTAAAAAAACATATTTTGGAACAAATGACTGAAACTGTCCGGCCCTAGAACGATCACATGACAACCATCCCCCACCCATTCCACCTATATAAACCTTTAAACCATGTTATAGAACGAATTGTATATATATAATTATATAAACTCATGTTATTTCAATTATCCACTGCATACTGCTGTATATTACTGAAATTTGATAACCCTGATCTACTTTCAGCCTACTTCATTTTATTAATCAATTATTTGATCTTATCTACCTATATAATTATTTTACTTTATCAATTTTCTGTTTTTTTTCTCTTCAATATTCATATTGATTAAAACTTTTACAATATTTCCATTAATAAATAAATCCTTAGTTTAAATAATGAAATTAATGTTTTAGTAGAGAGTTAGTGGGGAGGATATTTTTAATATTCTTCCCAAAGAATGGACATTGATATGTCCAAAGCTCCACCAATTTATGTAGATGCATAACAATATGATTATTATCTATTGTTATTATATTACAAATTTCTTTTTCATATCATATACAGTTCAATAGTTATTTTCTTAGTCTATATTATGTAAATTCATCTATAATTTTGCTGTTTTGTAAGCTATTGTATATAAGTGTATAAGCCAGTATATAATGTAATCTACATAAATAAAGTACTCAATCAATCAATCAATCAATCAATCTAATGCTATACTGTCAGATTAAATTGAATCCATATCTCTACAGAGAGGTCAATGATCTAAGTTCTTTTACATTTTTTATCTGCAATATCGTACAAGCATTTCCAAAGTTCATCGGAATTTGTAACAACGGATAATGGTGGATCATTTGTACAATCATAATGTAGATGTCCGCTGTCTAGTATATCGAGTAATTCGAATATCTCAGATAAAATTGGAAAGTGTACATTTTCTGTTTTTGTTAACGGTAAATCAGCATCTTGACATCCTGTTGAAAATTTAATATTCTTCGCAATTGAATCAAATTCATTAAATGAAATTGCCATCAAGAGACAAGTTAATTTTTTGAATTTTGAAAAACCATAACACTGCATGTTAATGCCCTCCCAGATGTTTGGTGTGTGTCTCTGTTCTATAAATTGACAACGTGCACTCCGTGTACTTGTTAGCATCAACAGATGGTTGAAGGGGGCATGTCTCACTTGTATAAAAAGATCACAGGACACGTGCTGGTGTTATCGGCTCTAGCTCTGACCAGCTACTAAACTAAAAAGTGAGTGGGATATTGGAATGAAAAATCATTTGAACACAGGAAAAGTTTATTTACACATTTCACCACAACTATTCATGATTTCATCTTCAATTTTAATTAACTTATCTATACACAAATTATGAGGACAATAATAACATAGATAGTCTCTTATGTCATTTAAATTAACCGTGCTTAGAAAAATGTCTTTTAATTGTTTCGCCAAACTATAATTTTTACGAGTTGATTTCCTAATTGCACTTTCACACTCATCATACCAATCAATACAGTTTTTTAACCTCATTTCCAACTCATTGTCAGCAGCCAACCACTTTCTCGGATCCATGATAAGCAAATGAACAAAACTAAGTGTAGGCTGGGACTATTATAGAGTAATTAAGCTGTCTTTCTTCATTAACTGTAGACAGGCAACATGTACATGCTTTATGCAGTCTCAATGCATGCATGCAATAAACACACTGAATCTCTTTTCCGTTGTAGAAGAATCCATAACGAGCAAAGTTTCTTTACTGTGAATTCGTGTACATCACGGCCATTTTCATACTTTGCATTCGATTGTTTTCACACATGAAATTATTTGTTTGATACATATTTTTAAACAACAAAGAATTATAATGCTGAGCACTGAACAAAGCACAACGTCCATCTGGTCTATTTTTATGAATGTTACACACAGCATAACACCATGAACTAGTGAAAAAGCTGAAATCAGGTTTTGCAAAATCCTCTGGTATACATTGAACGTTAGTATGCAATCTTCTTAAAAACTTTGCTTTCTCAGTTCCTTTTGTGAAAATTTTTTCATAACCTACAAGGTAATCACATATTAATGAGTCAGTGTATTCTGAATCTCCATCTTCCCATTTTATTTTATGATAGTGACGTTCTAATCATGTTACATCGTTATACAATTTTGCACTCAATTCCGTCTTTGCAAATGGCGATTTGAAATGGAATACAATATAATTATTAAACTGATCAATTATGGCAAGTTCTTTCACAATAATTTGATTACAATCTTGTTTAAACCAGTGAAGATCAACTGTAGCAATTTTCGTACTCGCTTGCTTGTCCACTTCTTTCTGTTCGGCGGGCTCATGAAATCCTCCGTCTTTCTCCTCCTCCTCCTCCCGTTTCTGCTCCTCCACATCCTGTGGCTTCTGGATCGGTGTACTGCACCTTGGTTCATAATAGAAACTATCAGAATCAAGATCACACTGGATACCAATAGACTGAGTTTGCACTTTGTTCTTACTCTCCAAAATATCAGAACACAAAGAATAGGACATTTTAGATGTTACCTGTTCAAAGGTGAAACTGATAATGAACCAAATTTGTCAGGGTGCACACCTTATATAATATTGCACGCAGTGCACTCTATCAATAAAATTACTGAACTTCTTTCACCATGCTCATCAGAGGTGTGTACTCCATCACACGATCGCTAATTAAAACACAATAAGCGGAAGTATTTGCAGGTACTGCAGTATTAAATTCCATTTCAATACAAACATCTGTCAAAGATTTCAAATGACTTGTTTGGTGTGAACAATCCACAACAACCAGTGGTGTTGAATCACAAAACATCTTAAAGTCAATTTCTGTTCCGAGTTCGCTATTGATTGAATGATTATAATACAAGGGAGCGAAATCCAAAAACATCCTGTATAATAGTTCCTTTTTACCTAGCAGATTTTCATATGGATAATACTCACTGTTCAAATATACTTTAACATTGTAAATACCACAGCTATCAAAATTAGATATTGATTTTTTAATTTTATTCTTACGATCGGTTTGAAATGCAATTATAACATATTTTGGACTATCAAAAATCGATGTGGTAGGAACTGCCCAAGAATGGTTAAGTGAATTTTGCAAATTTGGTAATTCACAAATTTCCCAATGCCGGAAACCTAATTTCAGTGGAGTGTCAGCATCGAGCAGTCTCAAAAATTTCAGTCTTACGTGATCTTCTAAAGTTATGTAGGGCATTCTCCATTGCAGTTTTGTAATTTTCACACTAACGCTTGTTCCAGTTGCGGACTCAACACAATTTAGGTCTGTCGGTGACCTCAATAAGACGAGTTCCTGTTTCAAATTTAAAATCATTCTTTGAAAATCTTCAGAAAACGGGAGGATTAATTACAGCGGTACACAGAAAGAGAATTTATTATCTGTTAGCGCATATCCTGCTCTGTCAAAACCGGCCAAGTGATATGAGTTCTTATTGAGCATATTCTTCACTAGTATAGATTTAATTGTGGATGTTAATCCAATCAATCTTGATTTAGAAATTTGCTGACCTGCTAATTCATATCATATTTCGTCAAAAAGGTTGCCGATTACGTTACTGCTTAATTTATAGTCTGCCAAAACTGCTGGTCCATCTGGGTCTGTTCCCGGTTTTGTACAGCTAACTGGTCCCTCAATAAATATGAATGATTTGCAAGGTAAAGAATAGACATCTAAAGAATTTATGCAAATACGTGCCTCGTCAGAGTTTTTTATTTCTTGTCCCGAATAAATAAAAAAAAAAAAAAAAAAAAAAAAAACTTATCATCTAATCATTATAATATAATCACAATCGTAATGGTGATTGTAATATTGATCTATGAAATATAATTATAAAACATACATAGTCCCAATTATTTATTATACATAGTCTAATTATAATATTCGATAGGATAATCAAAGATTTTAAATATAATCTTATTATTACATTATAATAAATCCTATAATATTGAGATGAATAAATATAAAGCAATAATTAAAGAGGTATATCTTTCTATATATATAATATTATATTATATTACATGAATATCTTTATACTAATGGAATCCTACCTTAGGTGTGAACTATTTATAATCGAAATTATAATGGCTGAAATATTACGTACTAACGTGAATAATGCATAGCTCCTTATAAGAAATAGGAGTATGCATCTTATATTATTTTAATTTGTATTTAAAAGTAATAAATAAAACTAAGTCTCTTTGCTTTAGAACAATGATATAGGATTATGGATGGGTATTGGTGCATAGATGTGTCGGCACTGGTCATTGATATTCTTCTCAAATTTAAACAATATTAAATTCCATATAAGTTTGACATAATAACTATCAATTTTATAACAATTTAAAAAATAAGCAAAGAATAATGATAATAAGATAATTCATGGATATTGCAGCGGTTTCCATATTTTATGTCATTTTCTATGAATTATCTATAACCCAGGAAAAATGATCCTATGTATCATTGACAAATGTACCTATCACAGATCGTTTTTAAGATGCATTGTTCTCTTTAGCGTTGGTTAGATAAGAGGAGCATTGGTTTCCGGAGCGTCGATCTGTGTTTTGTCTATCGGTGCCCATCCTTCATAAGAATATCTTTGTACATTCTCTGAGCTTTCCACTTATCTATTATTATGCTATACTATGCTGAAATTTAAATTCTAATATCACAATCTTATCAATTAAAAATTCTGTTTACCACAGTCTTATCAATTAAAAATCTTATTGAGAAACAACCTACTTTATTTTGAAACAAATTTGAGAAAATATTTGTTCAAATCTCGTTGAAATAGTTTTTTAATAGTGTAATCATTTATTTTTAAAACTTTTATTACATTTACTGGTATATTATATAGTTACTGTAGTATATTAGGGCACTTGAGTATTCAATTGTGGTATCAATATAACTGAATCCAAGTAGCAGTTGAACTAAAATAAGTTTTCATTTATATTAGTATTCATTAGCCTAATGTTCCCCTAAGATGATATTTTTATTTTCAATTAAAAGCATGTTCAGTCTCTCGCTGAATAACTGAGTTAGTCAGGCTTGTTACAACAATCGTTTGGTTGATAGTAGGTCTAATGAGCGATTTGATGGCGCCGATTGATGCGTCGCCGATCGAGTGCATAGAGTGTGCAGACATTAATAATTTTTCTTTCTACAATCCTACATTTAATTTTTCAAGGAATGGAGACTGTGCGGATTTCTCAGTGATTCATCAAAATATCAGAAGTTATAAGAAAAACAGACGAGTTTATGGTTATCTTAGAAGGTATCAAACATCGTTTTAGCTGTATTGTACTGACTGAAGCATGGCTGAATGACGAGAGTGATCTTCTGGAAATCCCAGGGTATAAGCTACTCAGATCTTACAATAGCCTAAATCAGTGCGATGGTATAGTCATATACATAGATAGTAATCTCACAGTAACATGTGATGAGCTCCAACTGGGTGGTCTGGCCACCTGTCTGTCTATAGATTTTGACTGGGAGGGAACTCCCTGTCAACTTCTTGCTGTATATCGGAGTCCAAACTCCAGCTTACCTCAATTCTTAGTAGCTCTCGAAAATCATCTCAATCCTTTAACAAATAGGAAAATGCTAATTATAGCCGGAGATCTGAATTGTGACATTTTAAATGTGTTTCCGGGTTCGCTGGAAGAGAAATACATTGATGTGTTGAACGAAGTAGGACTAACAGCTAGTATAGACAAGGTGACTAGGCCGGCCAGCGGTACTTGTATAGACCACTATTTTATAAGACTACCACAATCCTTTCAAGCCTCTACAATAATAGTTCAAACAGCTGTCACTGACCACTACGCAATATGTATGAATATATTCTCTAATAAGAAAACACAGCACACAAATAAGGATGAGTATTTTTCAAAGGTTGATTGGCAATCAATCAATAATTCTCTTTCTTTGCAGAACTGGGACTCAATTACTAGCGAAACTGACATGAATGTGGCAACACGTCTGTTTACTGAAACTATCCAGAAAACTATAGAAACCAACACTAAAAGAATTCAGGTTACTGCAAAATATACAAAATTGAAGCCATGGATCAGCATTGGTCTAATTCAATCTATCAGGCACCGGGATAAATACTCAAAATCTCCAAAGTTATCCCTATCTACAAATCCGGCCCCAAAACCAATTACAGTAATTACCGTCCAATCTCTCTTCTGGCAATAATTTCAAAAATACTAGAAAGATGTGTGAAAAACCAATTAATGCAATATTTGACCAAGAATAATATTTTATCAACATCACAATATGGTTTCCAAAAATCAAAAAATTGTTCAGACGCGTTTTTTGACCTATCTAAACATATTAATGAAAATATTAAAATAAAAAATAAATTGATAATTACTTACCTTGATTTAGCAAAAGCCTTTGATTCTGTTGATAGGGAGAAACTCATGATAAAACTGGAAATGATTGGACTCAAACAGACCTCCTTACAGTGGTTCAAGAGTTATCTACAGGACAGGTTTCAATATGTCCAAATTAATGATAATATGAGTGGCCTGGAAAAGGTTGATTACGGAGTTGTTCAGGGAAGTACTCTAGGGCCTCTACTCTTTTTGATCTATGTCAATAACCTACCGCTGCTGAACATCAGCAGTAAACTTTTTTTATTTGCTGATGACACAGTGGTGGTTTCTACAGGTAGGCAGTGGGATGAGGCGTTCAAAAATGCAGCAATCGACCTAGCTATGATAAAAAGCTGGTTCGACCATAACTGTTTGACCATAAATACGAGTAAGTCCAAGTACATGCCTATTGTAACCCGTGGTCAGCAAGATCCAGGCCCCAGAGTCATGAAACTTCACACATGTGGAGACCCAACTTCTACCGTGTGCAACTGTGAAATCTTAAAAAGAGTAAACCAATACAAGTATCTGGGCATAGTAATTGATTACAACTTAAATTGGAGTCCACACATACAGTTTATAAAGCAGAGGCTCCGAAGATTGCTGTATGCTTTCAATCAACTGAGCCAGGTTCTGAGCTTGCAACATTGTAAGACTGTCTATTATGCTTTTGTTCAGTCTATCATACAGTACGGTATTCTCATCTGGGGAGGAATGTCACCTTCTCTCCTGGAGCCGCTTGCGGTGTCACAAAGACAAATAATTAAAACAGCCTTGAACAAACAATACCGATACCCAACTATACAACTATTTTCAGAATTTCCTGTTTTAAACATAAGGCAATTGTATATAAAATCTCTATTAATTTACCTTAAGAACAATAGTCATAATATTTTGCCAGAAATTCTCCATACCTATCCTACTCGGTATAGATTGAATTATGGATTTGCGACGCCACGGGTGGTTCACGGAGTGGAGCTGAAAACACCATTCTACCTGGCTCAGATGGTATATCGTAATCTGCCTGCAGAGATGAGAGACTTCGAATGCAGTATTGCTGTTTACAAGCGTAAGGTCGAGAGGTGGCTCTACTGCCTGGGGTGGGAAATGTCTGAAAGCCTGCTTCCTTCTGTTTATATGCACTAAAACCTATCCTTTATTTTTCTTCTTTTTTTTTCTTTAGCTCAGTTTGGTCAATTTTTGCTATCCTACTCCTTTTATATTTTTAAAAATTTTACAAGGAAAATTGCTCTCATAAGGATGAGTCCTGTGAGTCCGCTGGTCTCTTTTCCTCTTTTAAAACATGTCTTACTTTAGTTAAGTTATAAGTCTAGTTATAATGATTTAATTTTCCCATTTTCTCCCATATGGATCTGAGAAGTCCCGTTTTTTTCTTTAATTTATAGTTTCATATGTCGCTGTTCTGTTCTCTACAATCAATCAGACTTGTGTTGTTCCAGACTTGTGTTTTCATATTCCTTTCATTATATTGATAATAATTGGCTACCGAGAACTCACCCCTACATACAGACGTATAGTCTTGTAGAGGTATTCCAGTAACCAATTTTCAAGTGTCATATTTTTTGTAACTGTGCATTTTGGAATAATAAAGAATTTGATTTGATTTGATTTGAAACTGTATGAGTGTGAAATTGGTATTTGGTTATATCATTATAAAACTGAAGCTCTGTCTCCACGTCCAGAATTTCACTAATTGCGGCTCCTCCTCCTAACATTCCGCCAATCAACTATAAAACCTAATTTTTCTAATATTCTCGCACTTTTAGCCGACAAAGCACGTTTGTTTTTAGGTGTTGTCTCTCTCACATTCGTCTCTCTAATGACATTGTGCGTACACATCTTATTTGAACGTGGATTGAAAACAAGATAACCCAATACATTTACTTTTGTTTTTCACGTATGTGCAACCTAATTGTAATTGTATCTCCACGGAAATCAATAAACGATCTGTTCTGGTCTTATACCTTTACATTAATAGTTTGAATTCTATGTGTATTCAAAGGTACATAAATAATTGGTGATGGTACTTTGTTTATTAAATAACCGCTAGGAACCTTTGGCAAAAATTCGTAGATTATATGTTTTTGTTTTCTGTCAGAGTAACTACCACATGCTAAATTACACTCAAGTACAATACTACCAATGCTTGTTATGTTAACCAAATGCTGGGAATAATGCCATTTATTTGCTTGCAAATAAACATTATCAAAACCAAGTATCTTACCAATCGAATCAGTACGTGTTAAATCAATAGCTTTATCAGAATGAATTTCAATCTTCATAGTATTTGTGTTTGCACATATAATAAGTTTATTCTTCTTCTCATCAATATTCAATTTATTCTTTAAAGATTTTATAATATCCTCAACTTCATATGCACCCATATCCAGCTCAATTAATCTATCACCATATTTGAAGCTGGAATTTGTTCCTTTGTTAACGTTTGCAATACTATTGTAACTACAAAAATTGATCAATCGAATTTCCCATTCACAATTTTTATCTAATTCTATAATTTCTTGTAAAGGTTCATTGAGGTTACTTGTGTTAGATCTCAATGTAATAACAACCATCTTGTAATGTGTGTTCAGCACAAACACTTAATTACAACTGATTTGCAAGAAACAATAACGTAAGATGACCACAAAAATCACTATTTAATGGCTGCATATGCTCTACATAATAAAATATATTTACTCCAATTTCTTTTTTCTAATATTTGTCCAATTCGTATGGTGGTTGTAAATTTCCAATTGGATCAAAATACCAAACATTAGAGCCGACTTTTTTATATGCAACCCAATGTGTGCCATCCTCGCTTTCCCTCGCTAAATTCACAATGCCATTCTCGTTTTTTAGAATTTTTTTGGGTAATGCATCTAGCATATATATACCTCTTAGCCGAATCTGTAATAATTTAGACCAATCAATCAAATCATAATTACTCAATTCTCCTTCAATATTCATGTCTTCTTCTTCTTCTTCTTCCTACTCTTCTTTGTTGTTCTACGTTTCTTAACTTGTTTTTGGGGGAATAAACTCACTCCATATGATGATGGTGGTGGTAAAGAGGGTGGGATTAAAACTCTCCCCCCACTAGTTATTTGAGGAAAAGGTTTCAAAAAATACCCTTTTCCTGCAATATGCTCTTTCAACTGAGCTGTAGCTTTGCATCTAATATCATTACTATAACTTCTCCTCTCATTCTTCCTCTTCTTCTTCTTCTTCTTTCTCACAGACCCACCAAATGCTGCTTTAGCTTTCATGATGTTTGTAACAAGATAGCTAAGTGCTTTCTCGGCAAGGGGTGTTTGTGGATTTTTGAATATGTCCCATGCTGCGTTCGCTAGAGCTCTGTCAGCTATCGCTCGAGTTTTATTATCGCTATTTTGTGTATACGCTATATCATGTACTTTACAGGCTCTATCTAATGAATTTATACCTTGATCACCTCTCTTTAACCTTTCATTAACCTTGGTGCCCAGGCCGCAATACTGATAGCCAGGAATGTGAATTTCATTTTGTTGATTGTCAATGAGCTTATTTAGAATAGTGGATGTCACATTACCTGCTAAACCCGTCACACCCTTAAAAACTTTTGCCGCTGAACTCAAGATTCCTCTACCTTGTTTCCTCGTACTTTGCTTTCTCCTACATACCATTTTCTTACCTTTCAACTCAATGGTTGAACATTAACTGAAGTTAATTAATTAATTAATCATTACACCAACTTAATCAAAAGAAAATTGAATTGGTTTAATTTTCAATCGAGTTGGAAATGAATTCACAAACCACACACACACACACACACACACACACACACACACACACACACACACACACACACACACACACACACACACACACACACACACACACACACACACTATCAGATTGCTATGTGGTTATAACATTGTTCAAATGATAAGAATATTATTTCAAATAACAAATCTGAAAAGGTGAACGCAATTTGAAAGGGAGAAATGATGTCATCGCACCCGCCCATATCTGTAGGAATGCGTGCCAAAACAGATGTGGGAGAGAGTGATGCATCAACTCACCGAAGCCTCTTGACTGTATGTGTGTGTGTGTGTGCGTGTGTGTGTCTGTGTGTGTGTGTAGTAGTAAAGATGTTTGGCTCTATGCATGCTCGCAACAAACTATAAAAGGGGAGCTCAGCTTATTTACATATCATTCGCAAAAGAGTGCAAGGATGTGAAAGGTGAACCATTCTTCTGTGTTTCTACTATTCATTGTGAACTTATCAACAACAAGTGTAAACAGGTAAGAATTGAAAACAATTTTTTATCAAATATGTACACAATTTATTCACTACTAATACTACTTTAACACACACATCTATACAATTCGTAACACATAAGTCGACGAATTGTATAGATATAAAAATTGTTAATGCTTAACAATTTTTATATCAGTCCAATTCCCCCACTTATGTGATACTATCATTACAAAATTTTTACAATTTTTGCTGAACTCTACAATTTTTTCCGTGCTTATGCAGGAAGCAAATTGTTGCGGTACATATACCTCACACACAGATTTGCTTCCTGAATTGCTAATTTTCAAAATAACTCATCGTCCGTGTTTATTGGTATGCTCCCTCACGCTGATAATAGAGTAGGGAGCATCCTCTTTCAACTCTCTCAGTGGCACCCAGGGTTTGGCTGCAGGCTGATTGATGAGTTGGACAAAGTCCATCTCCCTCCTCTCATCCTCCTCTGCCCTCTCACTTCCTTCATCAGGGGGACAAGCGATGACTTGTTCTCCATTGCAGAATGTTTCTGTTGAAAATATTTGATTAGTGTCTTATTTGTTTCAGATTATCATCAAATCAGATTTGTCAAATCATACTAGAGAACTTGATCAATAGATTCACTACACAATCTCAAAGTGAGTAATAATTTATGCATGAGCGATTACTGTAACAATAATATCTCATAATTCAATTATATCTCTAATCAGTTCAAATAATATTTCCTTGCTATCAAATAATTTATGCATGAGCAATCACTTTAAACAATAATATCTTGTAATTCAATTATATCTCTAATCAGTTCAAATAATATTTCCTTGCTATCAAATAATTTATGCATGAGCAATTACTTTAAACAATAATATCTCGTAATTCAATTGTATCTCTAATCAGTTCAAATAATATTTCCTTGCTATCAAATAATTTATGCATGACTGATTACTTTAAACAATAATATCTCATAATTCAATCCCATCTCTAATCAGTTCAAATAATATTTCCTTGCTATCAAATAATAATAATCAAAGACTTGTATGTGTACAGATTTTTTCCAATGATCGATTGTTTTATAAAAAAATCTGTACACATACAAGTTAATATTGTCAGTTGTCGATTAGATTTTGCCGTGAGCAGACGCCAAGTTCAGGTGCTCTCTTATCTCCTATGAAATAGTTTGTTCGTTCTTGCGCCGTGCCTCTTGTTTAATATTGACTACTTTCCGTTTCCTAAACGTTCAGTTCAGGATTAATTTTAATTTTTCCATCACTTTCGAGCTCGTATTAAAGTGAAAAATGAGTGTCTGTGAAACCTGCAAATTCTCAATAAATCGACAGGCGAGGGACAAATTAGTCTGTTCTATTTGTAAGTCCATGTTCCATGGACAGTGTATTGGTGGCAAAAAAATGACTGATGCAGAATTAGAGATCCTGATGTCGAATTCTTGGTCGTGCAATAAATGTGAGGCTAAGTTATGCAGTCAACGAAATGATAACACAGTTGCAACGCCGGTGAAATCATCGCCAGGTAACGCTAGTACTCTGTCCAATGTATCAGCGGATTGCTTCAGGACAACTATGTCCGACCTTGAAAAAAAATTTGGTGAGGGTCAGGCAAGATTAGAACTTTCGCTTGAAACTTGTTTGAATAAGATCAGTGCAAATTCTGACACATTGATTAGGCTGGAGGGTATAATAAAGGCCCAGCAGGATATAATATTGCACTTAAAAACTGAAAACACTAAACTAAAAACAAGTGTAGAGGTGCTTAACGATAGGGTGGATTCACTCGAACAGTATGGCCGTAGAAACATGCTCGAGATACACGGGGTTCCTACTGTGCATGGGGAAAATACTAGAGACGTTGTGCTAGCCACGTGTAAAGCAGTCGGAGTTGACCTGGGTCCGGAGGCGATAGACAGCTGCCACCGCCTGCCCAAGGGGGCAAACCAACACTCCCCCGGGATCATCGTCAAATTCGTACGACGAGATGACGCGCACAAGGTACTAGATAAGAAGAAACACGTGAGGAGACTTTCCACTCGCGACGTCAGTTTTCAAGCAGAGGATCGCCCAGTGTTCATCAATTTGTCACTTACTCTGGTACGTAGAAAGATTCTATCGCAACTAAAGAAGCTCCAAAAAGAGAAGGATTTTAAATATGTGTGGGTGGATAGAGCAGGAAACATAAAAGTAAGACCAGTGGATAAGGGAAAAGTGTCAATGATTAACAGTGATAAGGATCTGGAAGCTTTTATTGCTGCTATGGTTTAAATTGATGATAGACTACGATTCCGTATGTTTTAAAGTGTTATTTATCCGTTGTTGGAAGAAATAAATTTGCTCCATGTGAAATAGTAAAAGATTTTTTGAGATGGAATGAAATAAGCACAGCAGATTCACTTTGGTTGTTAAATGGCTTATCTTGGTGATTGATGTATATACTTAAGTATTAATAAGGCTATATTATGCTTACATATGAATCTATATAGATATGCACATGAAATTTACATTATATAAATCATGTACTCGTGCATGAAACTCTGTGTAAAGAAACATATTGATATTAAAATTGAAAACTCTTTAATCTAATGATTGCCAGGCAAATGTATGTGAATGAATTACTCTGATAAGCTGGGCATTACTATTATTATTATTGTGACTTCTGCAATATCCGACGGCTTATAGCTAAAACGTTTTCACAGTGCAGTTCAGAGATGCCTTTTGCCCTGCAATTACAATAACAACTTATCAATAAATTCTTCTTTTTCGTTTCATTATCATTTATTGTTATCTCTTTCTTTCGCTCTCAGTGAAGTTAAGAATGACTAAGCTGTAGCCTACACTAGTATCCAATCTGTTATACTGCCTCCTGTAATTATTATGATAAGATTGCGTTTGTACAAATTCAGTTATCGCAATCAGATATCGGTGTTAGGTGCAATTATTGGTTGTGACAATTCAGATAGCGGTGGAGGCCGAAATAGCGATCTGATATTGTCTGTGGTATTTTTCTAGCTGCGTGCCAAACCGTGGAATTATCTTCAGAGTGATTCAGTGCTGTGAGTGCATGCATTATAGAATGATTGTGGGGGGCGATTGAAACAGTTTATTCAATGGTTTTTGCTATTACGATCTCGGTGTCAGCTTGTTTTATTCCAAACTCCATTTCTACTCAACTTGCTTATTTATGCAACTCTGAACCCATTTCTTGTTATTTGGTTTAGCAAAAACTGCTTCTTTTGTTTAAATAATTCTCACAAATTTTTTTAATTTGAGTTTTCTGGATCCTTCTATGGGTTGGAAAGACCATTTTCTTGTTTAAAAGAGGCGCGGCGCGAAGTCGCAAGATTGGTAAATAACTTTACCCGCTCGGTTTAACATATTTTTTTATCTTCTTCCTTATTAACTTACTTTCTTTGTTTTTTTTCTTTTTCATTACAATTAATATTATTATAAATTTTACAGAATAGTATTATACTCTTATAGAAAAATATATGTCAGTTCTTGAATGTGATGATGATCTCATAGGCTATCATGATACAAGTGAAATAGATGATTTATTCTCTTTCGAACCACATAACATAAGCAATAAAAACTTATTGAATTTTTTTCATACTAATATAAGAAGCCTGAATAAAAACTTTGAAGAACTGGTTCATTATTTAGGAAATATAAACTTCAAATTTCATATTATTGCCTTATCAGAAACGTGGATTATGGATGATGCTCATTTCACTTACGGTCTTGAAGGATATAATGTTGTACAGAATAAAAGTAAACATTCAAAGTGTGATGGGATATGTTTATTTGTTGATAAAAATTTTCATTTTGAAATAATTGATTTGGATATCGAAGAATCGAATTCAATCTGTATAGTTTGTTCAATTGATAACATCAAATACACAATAATTTTAATTTATCGCTCTCCAGCTACCAACATTAATAATTTCATTTCAAGTCTAGACGCTTGTTTGAACAGAATGAAGGATACTACCAATGTAATTTTAATGGGCGATATAAATCTTAATATTTTAGAAAACAATAGTTTAACAAATGAGTACTTGAGTACTCTGCATATCAACGGATTTAAATCCTACATTAACAAGCCGACAAGGATAGTGAATGGAAATGGTACCTGCATAGACCACATATTTTTCAAGGAGGGGGGAAACATTAGAGACCTGCAGCATGGCGTGATTATTAAAACTAACATTACAGACCATTACAGTGTTTCACTGCACTTGAGTGAAGCCTTGAAAAATAACGCGGTAGCAGGGGAATTATGGACCAAAACTGTAACTGACTTTGACGGATTAATAGCTGACTTACAGGTTGAAAACTGGGCTGATATTTACAACACCGACAATATCGATGCAATGGTTAGCAATTTCATAGAAAAATTGACACAACTCACAAATAAAAGAACAAAAACAATCAGATTAAGTAAAAAAAAACAAACCAGTAAAAAAATGGATAACACCCAGTCTAGTCAATGCAATCCGAGAAAGAGACAAATTACACAGGAAGCTCTCACGACAGCCAAACAATATTGAATTGCAAACCCGCTACAAAAACTACCGGAATACTTTAAATAATTTAATAAAAAGGGCAAAAATAGATTATTTTAATGAGAAGTTCGATGAACATAGGAATAACGCCAAGAAAACTTGGGAATACATTAACGAGCTGCTGGAAATAAAGAAAAACACAAAAGAAATAAGCCTAGATGCAGATATACTCAACAATTACTTTGCTAACGTGGGTGTATCATTTGCCAGAAAAATATCAGGAAATGTAAGTGATATCCCAGTTCCTCGATCGCTATCAAATTCATGTCAGCACAGTATCTTTCTCAACCCCACAAACTCAAACGAAATAATGTCAATTATAAATCAGTTGAAAAAAAAATCTACACCAGGACCAGATAACTTCACAGGACCTTTCATAAAAAAAATTTCTCACCACATAACTGGACCCTTAGAACATATATTCAACAAATGTTTAAATAAAGGATATTTCCCAAAAAAGTTCAGAGAAGCCAGAATCATCCCAATACCTAAAACCGGAGATTTAAAAAAACCAGAAAATTATAGACCGATAAGCTTGATAAGTAACCTTTCCAAAATATTAGAAAAAATAATAAAAAACAGAATTATGAGTTTTTTAGAGAAAGAAAATATAATAAATGAAAAGCAATTTGGTTTTCAAAAAATAAGTCTACTAAAGATGCAGTCATCCACTTGAACAAAATAATTTTTGACAATTTTAATAGCAATAGAAAAACTCTTGCAGTGTTCATGGATCTATCAAAAGCTTTTGATACGATACCTCACAATATATTATTAAACAAATTAGATAGGGCTGGAATTAGAGGTGCAGCAAATGATTTATTTTCTTCATATTTGACTGAAAGGAAACAATACCTACATCTTCAGGGTCAAACTGATATTAAATATACGTCAGGTTTCGGCTTGCCTCAAGGTTCTGTGCTTTCACCAGTTCTCTTTTTGTTATATGTGAATGACCTACTCAAACTAAACCTCCAAGATTGCACCACTCTGTCTTTTGCAGATGACACTGTATTGATCTTCAGTGGCAAAAGCTGGGTAGAAACTTTCAATATAGCCAATAGAAACCTAATAATTATTAGAAAATGGCTTCAAGAACATATCCTGACTTTAAACGCTGACAAAACTAAGTATATCACCTTTTCACCCAATATAACTGGACAACCAGCAACAGATTTAAATCTTAAAATAGGGACAACAAATAATAACAATGAAAACTCTACAGATAATACAGAAGCACAAAAAACATTAGAAAGGGTTCACACGATTAAATATCTTGGTATATTATTGGATCAACATTTAAAATGGAACAAACACATAGATTATTTGTGCTCAAAGTTGAAATACCTCATTTACATTTTTTACAAAATAAATAAAATAAAAAACATAGTCATTATACGGAAAATTTACTTTGCATACGCTCACTCATTATTTCAATATATTAATGAAGTATGGGGAGCTGCTTATGATACACATCTGAAGAAATTATTTATCTTACAAAAACATATTATAAGAGCAGCATTAGGAAGACCTCGACTCTATCCTAGTAGGGACATTTTTCTTGAATTTAAGGTCCCTACAATAAGACAGAATTATATGAAAAATATAATACTCCATATCAATAAGAATAAATCTAATTTTCCTGCACACATAACACCCCATAATACACGTCCTAACAATAGATTCAACACAGAACTCATTAAGCTAACCATATGCAGGCATCAATTTACCTATTATTGCAGCTACATTATAAATAAAATTCCAAACGATTTTATAGATAAACAAATGACACGTAATTTAAGCAAAAGCATAGATTATTGGATTGAGCATAACATATTCTTCAAACTAGTTGTATAAAGTATAATATTGTATCCAACAAGCATTGTTACTAAAAACATTGAGCAATGGTTTTTTCATTTTCACGTTCTCGAACACGGTATTGTAAATGTTCCCTCATCATCTTTTTTTTATCGTATATTTTTATGTATTCCCTGTGTGAAATATTCACTTCATGATGGCCTCAAGAAGTCACAGTGGTTAATTGGATTCTACTTTGTCATATAGTATGTACTATTCTTAAGTTTTTATTTTTTTTTTCTGAGCCTTTGAGACTTTTGTATATTGCTGTAATACTTTCTTTAGCTCTTTTTATTTTAATTTTTATATCGCTTCTTACTTGACCTGAATTGAAGCAGAATAATTTAACCGCAACTCACTGCCAACACACAAGGACTCTTATGTTGGCAGTGCTGAATATTACATTGATTACATTGATAATTATTGTTGTGCAAGTTACAATAAATGTATATTTTTAGGTGATTGTATATTGCATACTTTAGTGATTGTATTGTACAAATATTTGTATGTGATTTTTGGCAATAAATTCAATTCAATTCAATTCAATTCAATAATATTTGTTGGAACTAACCTATGTTTGTGAGAAGATTGTCTCGTCCTCATCCTCGCTAACCTCAGGCTCATCATACACCAACCTCCTCTTCCCCTGCTTCTGCTTCATGTTGTTGTTGGTCAGAGTTGTTGGCACCACACGTCGCTGTGCCCAGGTAGCAGGTGGAGCCAAGTGTTGAACTGGACTGTCACCCATCACGATCTCCCCTGGCGATGGTGGTTCCACAGTGAGTGGAGAAGGAGCAGGTGCAGCAGTGGATGCCTCGGCAGCGAGGGCAGCTTTCTGTTGCCAGTAGTTGAGGATACACTCATGTGGTGGTGGGCTATCTGGGAGGATGAATGAAGACGAGGTTGATGATGATGACGAACTCATCTCATATGATAGTGAAGTAGAGCACACTCGAATCTGACTCTGATGTAAATGATAATTTTGCTCGCATTACATCTGTTTATATACTATGCATTTCTCTCTCTGCTCCAGACTCATGCGAGTGAGAGCCACATGTGCTACAAGACGAAAGAAATTCTCCCCTAGGACTAGGCACAGAGCAGCACCTGCTGCTATATCCTCCCACATCGTTATCAACATCATTCAGTTTTGTAAGTATTCTCTCCTATTATAAAAAACCGTTACAATCACTCAAACATTCTATATTTTTAAATAGCATCCTGCCTCTCATGATGCTTATTGATTTCTAATATTATCAGTTATTAAATATTTCATTGTTTTCACAGCATTGGAGTGCTCACCTCACAACTTGGCTTCCGACGTCATAAGCAGTTGAGCTCTTGTCAAGGCAACATACCTGAGAGGTTAGCACACAATCCGAAAAGGAAGCATAGCCAGATAGCCATCTATACCTGCACATCTATAGCCGAGGAGATACCTGTCATTCATGCATCAACCAACACATGTAAGTACATTTTTACTTTGATTTTATCATCTGAGGGGAGTCGGAGGAGAGGAAAATTGTCCTCTGATGACAAATTATTGTCATTGGAGGACAATTTTTGTCCTCGGAGGGAGGATTTTTGTCCTCGGAGGGAGGATTTTTGTCCTCGGAGGGGAGGTTTTTTGTCCTCGGAGGACAAAAAACCTTCTACAGCATACTGCATGCATGTGATTTTAGCTCATCTTTACGATATGCTTTATCTGGGTAATCTTCTCCTCCCCCTTCTTTCTCACACTCTTCATATAAACAAAACGGTAAATGTATTACTTTTTCAAATGGATTTTCGATAATATATTTGCAATAGACACATTGCAGATAGTGATTTTTATGTAAGAAATAACCATTTCTTGCAAAATAGTCTGCTTTATCAGATAATGATTTACAATAGTCACAATGTAGATGATAATGATGATTTTCAAAATACTCTCCTTGAACAAATGAATCTTCTACACAATTAAAAGTTGAATATCTTTCTTCATATTGACGTAGAATATTATTATCGAAATTCTCCTCTTCAATTGGTTTATTATCTTTCCTTCTCAATGCACAGTTCAGACTGTACCTTGCATGTTCTATTGCTGGTTTGTCACTTTCTTCCCATTTTCTTAAATAAATTGAACAAACTACACAGCGCACAATGTCTGGTACATATGTGAATATAAATCCCTCTTTTGCCATGTTTTCTGCCAACAAATGGTGAGAAGATTTCGTCCATCTTTTATCAAAAGTTAATAATCTTAATCTTTCATGCATGATAATGATTATCTGTTGTTGAGATAACATTTTCACACAGCGTTCTTCTACCAATGCTAATTCACAACTGATTTAAAAACATGCAGTTGTGCTCTATCACTCTAATTCTCTATCATTCTGATCGTTATCCTTTCGTTTTTCAGAATCTAACATCATCATCATCATGCCGAGGGAACAAAGACTACATGGCGTGAATTCCAGCGCGGTCTGCCATCGTATTAACATTGAGGATCCCGAGGAAATCGTAATCGAGAATTTCAACATAATTAGAGAGCACGCGGCACGGCATGATGGCAATGTAAAATGGTTCATTGTCTTAAATGTTTTATTGTATAAATTAGTGGTGATGGATGATGGGGTTAGCGAGTCTGTCTCATCTCTCATCAATCTTCATAGTTACTCCAACATAGCGCTAAACGTGCTTGAGTATTATGAAGATTTTAATGATCATTTCATGTTGGCTATAAGAAAAATCCTGTCATCTTTTGAGAACTTTGTTCGACATGGCAGCGGTTGGGTGTTGAAGAAAATTGACTCACTGGATGTGAACGTGATTAAATTTAATCCAATATTCATATTCAGTTTCATTCAAACACCCCAGTTTCTTAAAAAAAAAATGTATTATAAATGTCAAAAATCTGTCTGACAAAAAATGTTTTTTATGGTCAGTCCTTGCATATTTCCATCAGAAACCAACGAACTCACGCTTGACTGTGATGTATTTGAGCAAGTTTGCTCACACACTTAATACGCGAGGTGTAAATTTTCCGGTGACGACATGCGATATTAAGAAATTTGAAATACTGAATCCGGATATTGCAATTCATGTCATCGCTTATGACAACAAAAAGTTTCTCCCCTACCGCACAAGCATTTTCCGCACTCGTAAGCACCAGATTAACCTTTTAATGCTGAAAGCCAATGCAGGAAAAACACATTTTTGTTTAATTAATACAGAGAAAAGGAAAAACGGATTATCGCGTCTTCTCTCTCACCTTTCAAAACACAACGGTCAAGTACACATTTGTTATTTCTGTTTTCATAGATTTACATCGACCAAATTTAAAAATTATGATGGTAAAGCAAATTTGATGAAACATGAACAGCTTTGTTCCAAGTTTGAATCACAGCGTGTTTCATATCCTAAACGCGGAGACACAATCAAATTTAAGAAACTAGGTGCAACGTTAAAGAAAAAGTATATCATTTACGCGGATTTAGAAACTTACATTGTTAATATCGATAATAATGATGATGATGAATCAAATTCCAATGAAATTACTCATAGCTATACAAAGAAAACAGTGTGACATATTCCCTGCGGGTATTGTTTTGTTGTTATCGATGTGAACGGGGAAATCGCTTACGGACCTCTACTCCATAGATTGAGTAGTTTAGATGAGAAAATCATGGAGAAATTTCTTCAGGAAATTACAGATCTCGGTGACATTCTGTATGAGGATATGAAACGTGAAATTCCGTTGCAACATTTATCCGAAAGTCAAGAGCCTGAATTTCAAAATTCGGTAAACTGTGGGCTTTGCCCCGAACCATTCTTAGACACCAATATTAAATGTCATCACCACACGCATGAAACCGGAAATTACCTATGTGCAGCCCATGTTTCTTGTAATTTATCAGCTTGTACTCCGGAGTACATTTCGTGTTATTTTCACAATTTCTCCGGGTTTGATTCACATTTCATTCTGAAAGCGCTCGGTAATGCAAAAAAGAAATTTCCTGCATCGCAAATACATCAGAGAGATTTTTGACACTTTCAGTAGGCAAAATTAAATTTTTAGATTCCTACAAGTTTATGAACGAATCCTTGGAAGTATTGGTGCATAATTTGGTAGAAAGTACAGACATGGAAAAGAAGTTCTAACATTTATTTTCAGTGTTTCATGACCCACCACGCGAACACAGACATCTCTTGTTGAAAAAAGGAATATATCCTTACTCATACATGAGTTGTCCCGAAAAATTCGTGGAAACATCACTTCCTCTCATCGAATGTTTTCATAATGATTTAACTGATACACCTCTGTCTCGCAAAGAATATGAGCATGTGCAAAGAGTGTTCTTGACATTCAAACTGAAATCGCTCAGTGAAGTTCACGATTTCTATTTATGTTTGGATGTGTTGCTATTAGCGGAAGTTTTTGAATCTATGAGGTCTATGCTTTTTAGCTCATACAGCCTTGATGTCACTCATTTTGTTTCCCTCGCGCAGTTTACCTGGAATTGTATGTTGAAGTACACTAAAGTTGAACTAGAGTTGATCACACATCCTGACATGCATCTCATGTTTGAGGCAGTGATGAGGGGTGGGGTGTCATTTATCGGTAAACGTTATTGTGAGGCGAATAACAAGCATCTACCTGAGACATACAACCCCTCAAAACCGAGTAATTATCTCCTTTATATTGATGCAAACAGTTTATACTCGGAAGCCATGAGTCGAAACTTACCTGTTGGAAATTTCAAATTCCTCACAGAGGAAGAAATTTCCAAGCTTGATTTCGCGAATTTGGACAGCAATTCAGAAACTGGATATGTAATAGAATGTGATCTCAAGTATCCGAAAGAGTTACATGATAAGCATGCCAGCTTCCCACTTGCGTCTCTCCACCAAAAACCTCCACACGAATTGCTGTCAAACTATCAAACAAATGAGAATGGTCAAACCGGAACCAAAAAGCTCATGAACACACTTTTTGACCGTGAAAAGTACATTGTCCACTACCTCAATTTAAAACTCTACCTTCAGCTCGGTTTGCAATTAATGAAAGTACATCGCGTAATTAGCTTTTCCCAATCTCCCTGGCTGAAAAGCTACATCGACTTCAATATCCGCAATAGACAGACCGTGGAAAATAAATTTGAAGTATCATTCTTTATGGCCTGTTGCAATCTTATCTTTGGTAAGACTATTCAATCAGTTTGCAAGCATATCAATGTTGAAATTATCACAGACAAAAAACAATTAGATAAGTACATTTCAAATCCGTTATGCAAACGCTGGCAAATAATTAGTCCAAACGTGATCGCAGTTTTCTCTTGTAAGTTGGAACTAAAAATGGACAAGCCTATCTATTCCGGGTTTTACGTACTGGAGTTAAGTAAATTCCATATGTATGATTTTTTTCTATTGTAAATTACAAAAAATTATACCGTGGGATGGCCTAGAACTCTGTATGACCGATAGCAATAGTTTTCTTCTAAATGTAAAAGTGAAGGAAGTGTATCAGATGATTAAAGAAAATTTGAACCTTTTCGACACTAGTAACTACCCTCCTTACCAACCTGCTTTTCCATGGAGAGAAATAAAGTTGTAGGAAAGTTCAAGGATGAGACAGCCTCAAAACCCGTCCATCAATTTATCGGGCTTCGATCTAAACTTTACTCATATTTAGTATGTAATGAGAATGAAGAACCTGTAAATAAATGTGTAGCAAAGGCTGTACAGACCTGAGTGAAATGTAGAAAACTTAATTTTAATTTATACAAGAAATCATTGATTGAACATTGTGAACACATTGAAAAATTCAATATGATGAGATCCTATAATCACACCATGTATCAGATTGAATGTGCAAAAATCTGCTTGAGTCCTTATGACAACAAGAGATACATTGCAGAGAACAGTGTGGACACTTTGCCTTTTGGACATTATAGAGTGCCAACAACGCTCTAACTGATTGCTCAGTATGTCCCATGACGATCATCCAACACCACTAATTTTGATTTCCTGTTGTAAATATGAATATTATTAGATCTAAGATAGCGTTAGAACTTCATAGCGTGCCACGTGTCAACTATCCCACTTGCAAATATAAGTTGAAAAGTGAAAAAGACTTGCTTCAAGCTGATCTCATTGAGATGAGCAGTTTATCACGTTTTAATAAAGGTTATAGGTATATCTTAGTTGCTATTAATTGTTTTTCAAAATTCGCATATTGTGTACCATTAAAAGACAAGTCAAGTCAATCTGTATTTGATGCACTCGAACCAATTATTTCTAAAAAAAAAGGAGTTAAGTTGTTTCAATCAGATCAGGGAACAGAATTCTTTAATTCAAAAGTTAAAGCGTTATTAGATAGATACAGTATTAAACATTACCATGTTTTTAGTGATAAGAAAGCTTCCATAGTTGAAAGGTTTAATAGGACAATTAAAGCGAATATTTATAGATATTTAACTGAATGTGGAACCAAAAACTGGATAACGCAGCTAGACAGTTTGGTTCGTGATTATAATGCAACAATGCACATTTCAATTAGAATGAAACCTAAAGATGTGAGGAAAAAAGATCGTAATCGTGTTTTAATGTCTTTGAATTCTGCATTCAATAGACAATATAAATTGAAAAATTCAAAACCAAAATTTAAGCTTGGAGATGTTGTACAAATCTCAAAGAAAAGGGTTTTTTTCGATAGATCTTATAACATAAATTGGAGCACAGAGTATTTTGTGATTCATTCTATATTCCCATCTCAACCTGTAACGTACAGCTTGCGAGATCTAAACGGAGAAGTAATTAGTGGTAGGTTTTATGGAGAAGAAATTAAAAAAACACAATTAAATGAATCGGAGAGACAAGTATATTTGATTGAAAAAATTTAAAGCATGACAAAAAAGGATTGCTTGTTAAGTGGATTGGATTTTCAACACCTAGTTTTATTAGTAGAAGTCAACTATTAGATGAAAAATAATCTATTGTAATATCATATTGTAATACATTGCATTCACTGTAAATGTCACGAAGATTTGGTGTAAATATAATATGTCTTTATCAAAAAATGCTTCTCAGTTTCATTTCAATCTGTAGTTTCATTTTCATAATTTGCTTTAGAAAATCTTTTGCTAAGCCATAGATAAGGAGAAGCACACCATATGCATTCTCGTAAAGAGGGTGTGGGAGAGAGAGGGAACGATATATTGAAGTGAGAAACTTCTATCAGTTTGCTAGTGCATTACTGCGAAAGGGGAGAGTGACAGCGAGCACGTGTTGACCACATTCCGATGTGATAAGCCATACACACTCAGAGAGCCATGTGGTGAGTGACACACCCCCCTTTGATAACTTACAAAAAATGATTAGTTCCTATCAGATCACATGCTGTACACGTGTCTAACATGAGTAATATCCCGATAGTGAATTTTGACAATATTATAAGACAGAAAGAAATCCCAACATGGTGTAAAAATGGTAAGTTGTTACCTCATAATTCAAGGATCCTTATAATAGGCTCTTCAGGCTGTGGTAAGACCAATTTGCTATTTAATTTAATTTTTTCAAAGAATGGGTTGAGATTTAAAACTATATACTTGCATACTAAGAGTGAGTATCAAGATAAATATATTTTTTTAAAAAACTTTTTTTCCAACATGAAGGATATTGAATTTCATATAAACAATAATTCTGAATCTATACCACATCCAAACAAAATATCAGAATATTCTTTAGTTATATTTGACGATTTACAACTTAATCATGTACCTCAAATAAGAGAATAATTTACTATGGGCCGACATCGTAATATTGACACAGCATATTTAATTCAGAGTTATGGAGCTATGCAGAAACATTTCACTAGGGACAATGCAAATATGATTATAATCTTCAAGATTGATTTATTGAGTCTCAAATTAATTCACAGAGATCATGTTGGAGGAGATATTTCTTATAAAGATTTCAGTAAACTTTGCCATAAAGTTTGGAATTGTAGACCTCATGATTTTGTAACTATTATGACCGATTGCGGAATTAATAGCGGTAAGTACCGAGATTCGTTTGATACGTTTCTTACCGTTCAGTAGAGATAAATTCTTTGTACAGTCATGTTGTCTAAAACACGCAGCAGAAAACTGAATAGAAAGAACATTGGTTTAATCAATAAGATTAAGAAATTGAGAAAAGTAATCAGTGACAAGCATAAAAGCTTACTTAATTTTGAAAAACAATCTGAGGAATACAATAGGAAAACCCTCTCACTGTTGATAGAGCCCATAATTGAACTGGGAAAAAACAAATCTAGTTTCCACTCTAATCATGGTGTAAAACCAAAAAAGGAAGAAGTAAAAGAGGAAGAAGAGAGTATGGAGATTGATGATGATGAGGAGGGGGAGTCGAGTTATGATAAAAGCTATGGGAGTTCAACAGAGAATCTTTTAAGCTCAACTAAATTTGAAAAGAGTTTACTTGGTTCTAGTAAAAACGATGAGGTGCTGTCACAATACCTAAAAACGTTTCATGCGGAAAAATTGAATAATTCAATTAGTTATGGAATTTCATATGATTCTAAAGATGATGTGTATTATATTGGAAATCAGCAAGTAATATTCGATAACAGTTATATAGATATTTATAATGAAAGATTTTGTATAACACATGGTTTACTCGAGTTATTATTCAGTTCAAGACCGAATTCGAATCTTTATAATCAGAGAGATCTGGATAAGTATAAAAAAATCTTAACACTTACAGGCATACATTTAGATCAAAGAGGGTATGTTAAACATAATCAGGGAATTAAATCGCAAATGATTCAGAAGTTATTTCCCAGTAGAAAAATTAGTAAAAAGAAGGGATGGGGTCTATTGAAATTTGCAAAAAATAATTCCCATAATAGAATTTATCAATACTTTGATAATTTTGACAAATTAGTGGAAAGATTAAATTTACTCTATTCCTCAAAAGCTTCTGGCAACACTGGACATGATGTTGAGATTGCATCTATGATTGAAGAGCTCAAAGAAGCAAAACTAATTGTTTAGTGTTACAATGACTTTGCATCAATTTGGTCGGATTGATACACCTAGTAGTGCTAATCTTACGTGTGATATTGACTCGATAACACAGAAAATAATTGAATCAATAAATCAGCAAGGAATCAGCGAAGCTGTGAAATTTTATTTAGATTCACAAATAACCAAACTCATTTTGGAAAATACTAAGAATATCAGTGTGAGCATAATTGAAAGAGAACATATTCTAAGTTTATTACAAAATTTTAGTGCCAATATTAATAAAGCTATTGCAGAGAGAACTCTAACTTTAGAATCTGCTCTAGGAGAAGTGAAAACTTTAACAGACAGCTTTTCATCCCAGGTGGACAGTATTAACAACAATAAAGTTGATAAAGGTTATTTAGATGAGAAATTAAAAGCTATATCAGATAAAATTGAGAATTTGGAGGTCTTGGACAGAAACTACCTCAATACTAAATTAAAACAGCTTAGTACAGAAATTTTTACCAAAGTAAATGAAACACAACCATCGCCAATTGATAAGCAATATTTAGAATCTATTTTGCAGAAATTGACTAGTTCTTCATTAACAAAGGAAGAGTTTGAAAAACGATTATCTGAAATGGCAAGTGCAATAAAAGCTAATATTATGGATGGTATTGAACAATTCATTACAAAAGATGCTATTGCTATTCTGATTAATCAAATTGCAGACAAGTATGCAACTAAATATGATATAGGAGATTTTATTAAGAAAAACGAGATGGAAGTCGCTGTGAAAAGCGTTCGTGATGAAATAGCTGAGGCAATTAAAAATTCGGAAGAGGTGTCTGTTATGAGACTGCAATGTTCGGCTGCATTCATGGATTATCTTAATTTATTCATCCATAAGATAGCTTATGATATCGTCAGCGGGTATGCACATGTTAGCTTTAATATGAATTGGATAGAAGCTAAGCAACATAACCTTTCCGAAAATCAGGTTGGGTTTAGCCCAATATAAAGGCTTTGTATTGTCTCCGAAAACATAAAATCTTGTGAAAGGATAATACTTGGCATATGAGGGAGAAATTTGAAGTACAGTGAACTTTAACGGTTTTCTTGCTAACACATGCTACTTCAAGATGATAAATCAGACTATACATTTTTTCATGTGTCTATGATTGAATGTAACAGTTTTATGTAGGAGTTATATGAAGGCGAACACTCTTATCTATAGAATTTGGGAAGGGGGAAACATTCACCCACAGGGGGCGTAGCACACGCATCATTTCTCTGGGGAAACATTCAACAAGAGGGGGCGTAGCACGCGCGTCACTTCACTCTAAACACTCGAGCTGACAAGTTCACATAATGTCTCACTATTTTGATTGGAGAAGTTTCAATGAGTTCTCTGTAGAAGCAAATCCACTAGCTGATTGGAGTTATGAATTTTATCCTTTTGATTGGTTTGTAGTAATGAAGGTAACATTTGCCGATAATGGGGAAATTCACCTTAAAATTATCGATATTGATAGTGAAGGTGACTTTAAACACACTATTAAGTTACCGAAAGAATATTCAGTGGTTTTGAATGAGGATAACATCAGAAGTTTTAATTCTCGTTCATGGGAATTGAATGTGAGTGGGAATCGCATATTCTTAAGACAGTTTCATGGTAACTATAGATGTTGAGTATTAAGACAGCCCGCCCCAGAGTGAAATAGGTCTGAGAATATGTAAGTATTTTTAGATATGCTAGCTCATTCCAATTATACTTACATATTGTCGGAGAAAACACTTTAACAATAACGACTTGGATGTTTGTACAGCAAAAGAGCTCAATTTTTACACATGCATAATATTGATGAACAGTTTGATTGAACTCTTGACTGTCAGTTGGAAACCAAGCATGATATGGATATTATAGAACTTAGATTATTGTAGAGATAAGGATTCACTTTGATCTGACAGTATAGCAATAGATTATTAAGCAATAGATGTAGAGAGATATAGGGAATTTCTCAATTCACTTTAATCTGTCAGTATAGCAATAGATGTAGAGAGAGAGTGATAGGGAATTTCTCAATTCACTTCAATCTGACAGTATAGCATTAGATGTAGAGAGAGAGAGAGAGGGAATTTTTCCCTCAAAGGGAAATTATTTTTTCCCTCACTCGATATCCACCCCCTCATCTATACTGGGGAAGGGGAAGGGAAAATCTATTTGAGAGAGAGATATCTCTCTCTCCTTCTTCATCCCTTTTCAACGATTGATTGAAAAAATCAGTGCTAATCATGAGCTCATATAGCATCATATTCTCTTCAATTTTATTATTTCATTATATTACGCATCTCCCTACGATTGTTGCAGCCGTTATAGTGTTGAGTGTGAAATCTTCAGTTTAATAACAATAGATCAATTGACAGAGAAATTTGGAGGGAATGTTTGGAACACAATATCCGACTTGAACAGCATTGTTTGGACTACTTAGAAGGTAAACATATCAAAAGTCTTCATCCCTACCCCTTGTGCTTAAGGGATGAGTGTGGTTTGAAAGTTGTGTCTTTTCATTTCTGGCTTACACGCATCTATCTAGGGAACAATGCATTTCAGCGACATGACTAACAGAACAAAAATGAAGCTAGATAAATTTCCTACAAATTTTGTTCAGTACAGTTTTGTGATAGCTCCTTTATTTTCCGAGATATCCACTTTTAAAAGTGTGAAAGAAAGCTTTTCTCCCAACTTTTCGAACTTTCAGGACTTATTACTCAACAACAATGCATCCAAAAAAATAGGTACTGAACGTTGTGTAGTGGAAGATTCAATTCCCTCCGATTTGATGAATTTTTTCACCATTTTAAGCTTTCCATATATATTGTTATAGCAGCTTTAGTGTTGAGTGTGGGATTCTCATGTCTAGAAAACTATGACAGATATGGAAAAATGTTACAGATATGACTTGTAGGCTAATTTGTAAGCTTTAATTTTGTATTCAAGGAAAATTTTCGAAAGACGCATATTGTTTGAGATATAAGCAAAAACCAAAATATGGTACTTTCAACTACCCCCACCCCCTTAGAACAGTGGGTATGGGTGAGGATTGTGTGAGTCCTCACAAATGTGAGGACTTTTGATATGTTTACCCCCTAACTATCCTTAGAAGAGCTGCGGGGTCAAAAATTGTGTTCCAAACTTTTCCCTCTATAATCTTCCGTTGACTGGACTAATAGAGAATTAACAGACCTTCAAAATGAGATATTAACAGGAGCGTTCGAATGAAAATCAACTGAGTTATATGGAATCCCAATCAACATTACACTTCGAAATATTAATTCGACATGATCCCCCTCTTGCCCTGCCCAGCTTTAATGCTGCATTCACTTTGATAGTCCATTACCTACTAAACAATTTAATGAATGTCCTAGAAACCGGACATCAATAAAAAAGTTGAAAAAGTGTTTGCCTGGCCTCACATGTACACAATCAATAACACAGTGAAATAGATAAATAAAATAAACTGTTACACAATATGATAAAAGAGCTTCAAATCTTGGGACAGAATTTGTTAGGATTGAAAGAAATTTCACCAAACTTTATAGGTCTTGTCAAGTATACTTTTAAAGTTTTGTCAAATATTGGAAGGTAGATTGGCTTTCATTCCATTGGTCCATCTCGCACAATGAAATGTTACCAATTCGCTTCAATCTCCATCAAATCTTGATGGAGATTTCACAACACTTTTGAAGTCTTTAGGGGCGATTGCTGAGATCGGGATTATCTCTTGCGCTTGGCTAAAAACCGGTTTTTGCGACGCAGATCAAAAATCGGTTTGCTGAGTTCGGGATTAACCACGCTCGAGCGCAAAAGTTGGTCAACCGGCAATTATCGCAGGGAAAAACCTGCGGTCTAAAAATTGGTTTGCTGAGTTCCAGTCTAGGCTAAAAATTAATCTCGGTGGATTGCTGAGTTCAAGCGTAGATCAACTCGGGTTTAAAAGATAATCTCGGTGGATTGCTGAGATCGGGATCAGGCTAAAATGTGATAATCTCGGGAGCAAAAATGATGATTTTAGACTCCAACTTAGACCTGCTAGGAGGCAGGTTTAAGTTCGGGATTAAGCTATTAACTTGCTATTGTTTTGATTTTATCAAAAACCAGTGTCAAATTGGGGTTCGTCTTTGAATTCTGAACAATTTCATTACCCATAAAGTCATATATTTGAAATGTTTTTCTACTGATTTTTAAAATATTATAACATAAGAGAGTGAAAATGAAAATACCTTCAAACAACAAGAGAATTCTTTACCTCTCATGAGAAGGGGGTCCGAGGGGCCTCCCCCGGAAAATTTTAGAAAAATACCCTCAATTTGGTATGATTTCAAGTAATTTCTACTAGAAAATCTACATCCTAATAATGAAGTTCCGTTATGTTCAGTGGGCTTATTATTATTCAATTTTTCATAGAAAATAATATATCATAGGCCTATGATATTTCTGTTCATATAACAAATAGAATGGAAATATAATTTTATCAGTCATTCAATTGTTTCAAAATATAGTTTCAAAGTTATAGTCTTCAAACCTATGATTTTCATGATTTTTACTCAAGTGCAAAAAAATATATTGGGGGAGGGATATATCCATGTTCCCAGATATTACTGGAGATTTGTATATCCTCCTGTCCCCGGAGTAAACTACTCTTTAATCATAGCATAACTGGGACATTTTGTGGGTACCATACTAAAAAAAAGGTGCTGGAGCATTGGTTAAGGGAACTACGTTTCAATCACATGAACTGATTTACATACATGATCTATTCATATTCATGCATGAAACTGAATGAACAATTATCAATACATTTTATATTGAACTTTCAATTGTTAAAGATGGTAAAAACAAAACTGACTTACTTCAAAAAGATCTTTCTGAAGTATTCGCTATACGCAGTTCCATAGTGTAAAGACACTGTTTGAAAGTTACCTATCTATTTGTCTCTGGCAGTACGCACTAGCCCATTCACTGTGTAGGCCATAATTCTATCATCATTCTCTCAACACTTATATTGAATGTTTTTTGGTTAAAACAATGTCTGAAAATATATTAAATTGGAAGCCAATTCCTTTGACTCAATTTCTATCAGTGGTCGATTACCTTCTACGAATCTGGGCTACGATAGTATCGACTAATTAGTATTGATAAAATGGATATAATTGGTTTGAACATAATATGGAACTGTACCTACATCATTAATGAAGGAGAACTGTATTAAATACGTTGTAATTGTAAGAGAGTGTGAGATGATGATATCTATGTGAGGTTGAGTGTTGCTAATTGGAGGCAGCTGCGTTTGCTTGCATCATCACGGGATGCAGAAATAGTCTGCATTGCATAATTGAACTATTAAGTTGAGTCCAGACCGTGATGAGCGACACTTCGTTTGCGTGATCCTTGCTGTGGAAGTGATGTTGTGAGTGGATGTAGTGAATAATGGATGATCATTATGATGATGGTCAAGAAAGGATCGAGACTGAAAAAGAGAGAAAATGGGAGTAAGAGGGGGAAAGAGAGAGAGAGATTGAGATTGATAGATTTTTTCTTCTTCCAGAGAGAGAGAGATAGATAGATATTATTTTTCAATTGTTCCTAGGCTTGTCGCCTATGGTAACATGGTTACAATAATAATTACAGTTTTACAAATTATCTTAAAGAGAGAGAGAGAGAGAGAGAGAGAGAGAGAGAGAGAGGAGAGAGAGAGAGAGGGAAGAAGAAGAAAAAACAAGAAAGAAACGAATGATGGGAGAGTGAGTGAGTGTTAGTGAGGGAGTGCAAAAGCAATATGCAAAGACAGTGTGTGAGAGCCAAAGTAGCATTCGAGATGGCTGTTGCCAACATTGCGACAATAATTCCCCATGGATTCCTCCAGTTGCGCCTCGGTCTGGCTAAACTTGAGCGTCGGTCTGGCTAAACCCGCAGATCAAAGTTGCTCTCGACCAAGAGATGACCGACGGCTAAACTCAATCTCAGCAAACCGATTTTTTAGACGAGACCAAAGTTGCGCTAGACCAACGTTGCGCCGGGGTTAGCCAGACCTGATCTCAGCAATCGCCCCTTAGAAAAGTAAAACAAGATTTGGAGCAATTTGATGGACTATGGAGTGATTTAAAGGTTGAAGCTCTTTATTATTTGATTATGTACAGCCTATAAGCAATTAAATGATAAAGGATGTATAGAGATTTAAATTCCTCACTCCGAAATCATTGTTTTAGTGTGAGAAACTTGAAGAAGACCACAAAGTGGGCCAAAAAAGAATACAAACATATGAATTACCAGAGAATCTACACCGTAGAATGCAATTTTTTGAATAGCATGTTTGTATATTATTGAAAAAAAAAAATGTGGGAAGATTATAAAGATGTTTGAAGATTTCCTATTATTATTCCTTCATTATGAAGATTATTTCCTCTAATAAAAAAATGAATGAACTCTTAAACATACCTTTGGCAGAAGATGCCTCTGATGTTTCATCTGTCTCTTTCATCTGTTGATCCTCTTCTTCTAGAACATGTTGAAGTCCCCACTCATTGTACATTGACTGGGCACACTTATTGTTACGAATGAAAAGATAGATCGCTTTCAGTGTCATCCGCGCATTCAAACTATTCAACATTTCAATAAAAACACTGTTTGTCGGGGGCACGATTTTCCCGTTTTCAAAAACTCTTGTTTTTAAGAGCGAAACCATTTCACATACCTCCTCATTACACACTTTTGGACGTCTACCGCGCACCATTTCAAGTTTGATTCAAGCTACCTAGACAAAATTCGCGCATTTAGAGTTATGTACCTTACATTAGCATATCAGCATCATTACAGATATAAGGGCTCACTTCACTCAATTGCCAAATTATGCTGAATGCTTGCTCGACGAACGTATACTGGAGACTGAACACTGAACTGTCCCAAGCAAGAAAAAACTGCAAAAGGACTAAAAGAAGGGACTTTTATCAGGAGGAGTTTCACTTCACTTAACAATAATGAATAGAATTTCAGGGAACTCCAGTATGAATATAGCTCTAGCAGGTATAGGAGGAGAACTTGTTTGAGAAGACAAACTTTGACAGTGAAGGCAGACAACCTTCTTTTGCTAGTAGAGAATAGGAGAAATAGCACTGGGTTTTCACATTGTTGATTCTTGGACCCAGCAAATTTTCAATACAATATAATTCCGAGAATGGATTCTTATGTCTAACATCTTTCTGCCTATTGTTTCACAAGTCTGTGGAACAGCATGTTTGACAGCTGTGAGCTGGGTGGAAGGTAGCCTATAACTCACCACCTGTTAAAAAAGATGGATTTCGAACAGATAGCTTGTGCGACTGCATTTATTTTAAGAGAGCGCCCTATTTATCATTTTTATCCATGTTGATATCTGATGTCATGATGTATGATGAGAGTAGGTACTTTAGAACCTTCAAACACGGTTATCCAGAAGCAGCTGAAGCTAAATGCAGAACTATAGGTTCACCATAATGTACGTATGATTTTACCTGGTGGACAATAATTGTTTCTATTTGTGTTCATATTGAAACACCTATTTTACTTTTCATAGTTTATTTATAAACTTAGAACTGAAAATACCCCAGAGTTTGCTTCTGAAATTAAATATCTTATTTGTTACATGTAAAATGGAAATTTCCAGAAGCATTACAATAACACCTATAAATATTTCCCTACACCAATTCTAGTTGTTAAGTTTTTAATTATGAATGCTTCAATAATAATGACTTCAGAAGCCATTAATAATATTTCTACTGCCGGTGAACCGAAATATTCTTAGTACGAAATAGTCTTAGTATGCTACGTCATTTTGACGTCACCGGGCATGCGCAGAAGGCTGAAATAGAAATAGTAGTCATGCGCACTGGTCAAAATATTCTTAGTATAATGAAGTCATCAATGACGTCATTGCGCATGCACTGTACAGTTCTACACCATCACAGTAACAAGTTAATGCTCATGCACATGAGTCCGCGTGATCAATGTTACCAACAATAGAAACTCTGAACTATAATTTCCCTAAGGATTCCTACAGCAAGATTTCTTCCCTAGCAATAGCTTGGCTCAACATCAGATCATTACTGTAGTAACTCAAAAAGCTCTTATGTTTCTATTCTAGGGGAATTATCTATTAGAAGTGAACTATAAACAATCAATATTCATTTGATGAATTAATAGATTACTGTGGCATTTCTTCCCACCTTACCATTCATCAAATCGATTTTTAAGGCTAAATAATTTTTTTAAGGAAAATATCAACTTATTTCGAGTTGATACAGTAATGCATAGGAAGTTGAGTTCAATTTTTCTACTTGATATCATCTGGTGAGATTTAAACAATATAACATTTCTATTTGGAGATTGATTAATTAGTTTATTGATCACATTAGCAATTATTAGTTTCATATTTCATTTCAAATTAAGGGTCAAGTTGAGGGTCTCAACCAACTTATTTTTTAATTCCTCACACTAACCTTTCAAATCAATGTGAAGCGACTGTATTCAAATTCACACCATTCTTCTACAATGGATGATTATTATTTTCAAGAGTGCCCAGGGGATGCATATTACATGGGGGGGGGGAGAGAGTTTCTTAATTCAGTGGGGGGGAGGGTGTGTTCACCCGTGTTATCATAACAATAATTTCAATCTTTTAATTTGTTCCTTTCAATAGATTCAATGCTTCACATTGAGTTGTGATCGATAGATAGATACTATAGATATTATAGACTAACATGATAGAACATAATTTCGACTTAGATTACATCATCATCAGTATTTTCAATGTCCTTTTAAATGATATTCTATTGATTTGGAATGTTCACTCAAAATAAGGGGAAGAAGACTTTCAATGATATAAAATGAAACACATGTTGCAATCTATTATTATGACAATAATCCAAGGTTATGCTCCACGAAGTTCCATGATGATTTTGCAATTAAATATTCGCAATTGCATTTCTTTTGTTATTCCAAACTCTTCAGTTAATTATTAATTAAAATATAATTATATGAGAGATTTTGGATATTAACATTAATAATTAGAGCTTACACATAATATTAAAATTCATATTCATAATCATATTATGATGACTGCTGCAATAGATTAAAATATCAATATTTCGATATCTTTGTCTTTCCAAGTTTTCTTCAATTTTTAAATGAGAGAGTAAGACTTTTAAAGATACAGAAAAATTTTAAGACTTTCAAGATACAGAGTATTGGATACAGACTTTTGAATACCGATTTACATTCAAGATGATTCACTGAAGTTTATACTTTTGACTAAGCTTGTACTTGAAATCGTTTTGGATAGGGCCTATGAGATACGGTACTTAGGTTTCACTCCAATTGAAATTTCGTGGGGTACTAATCCCCCTCCCCCGTCTATGCGTTCTTAAAATTCTTGGGTTCTCTCTAAATCATAAAATTCTTATGTGGAGGTCCCAAAAAAGCTAGTGATGTAGTATGACTGACGATAATTTGTATAGATGGGGGGAGTGTGTGTAGAAGCTAATTTTTTTTCTGAATCAATGTGGTGGAGGGTAAGGGGTCAACCGAGTAAAGCAAGTTTGATAATGATCTTGATGTGTTGTGAAAATCATTACTTCAATACTTCAGTATCTTATCATTTAGAACACTTTATAAAACTTTAATAGCCTACACTTGATAATACTCGATAATACTTCAATATACTTAGCAATACACAAAATTATGGTGGAGAGGCTACTGATCCATGACAGATGGCAATCATAAGTGAGGTGATTTGAATTTCGACAATGTATAGGATGTATTGGGCCATCTATACATGGTCGAAGACTCAAGATAATACACTATAGCTCTCTAGAATCGACATCCACGAGAATAACATTCACAATTTAAAACTACCATAAACTAGAACTTCGCTTTGCTCTTCGAATAGGAAATAGAATTAGTGTTAAGAAGCCAATCTAATAAATGAATTCTATATAATAAGAAGCCAATTAATTGTAATAGTGTGAAATTGAGTGAATGTTATTGCAGTTTTTTTTGTGTATCAGGTCTAAACCTGAAAGTATTTTTAAAGTATCTTAAAGTATTTTTCATTGAAGTTCCTGGCTCGTAGTTATTAGTTGCTAAAATAGGTGACAATTAAATATTGCTGAGAATCTGTGCATTTGGATGAACGAGTCCACTGTAAGCTCCCAACTAATCACAGATTCAAATAGATGTTTGATAGTAGTATAATGTCAATAAATTTTACAGGAGAGGAGAAACTCTCCACCGTTTACATTGGTGCACAACGGTGGGATAGACTGCAAGAGTGTCTTTCGAACCTCATGTCTAAGAAGTAAGATAAGAAAGAAGTAAGGATAAGACGTAAGAACTTCAGTTACTTCTTAGTTCTTTTAGACCTAAACTTCATTTTAGTTCTTTGTAATTAATATTCCACGTTGTGCCATGAAGATTAACTAAATCATGGTATGAATTCTCGGTGACATAATTTGATATCCGGTGTGAGGTGAAGAGGTTTATAGAACGCCTCCACCGGTTACGGATTGATATCCGGTGTGAGGTAAATTGGTTCATAAAACACTTCCACCGGTTCATTATGAAAGACCTTTTTAGTATTCAATGTATTGATATCACTGCGACTTTGATGTTGCCTCTTCTTACAAATAAATACTACCCTCTCAATGGAACACTTAAAGAAAATGTTTGCAAACTGGCTAGGGAAACAATAGTCCCATCTGTACTCCCAGAATTTGAAGCAACTATACTGTGAGGGTCAGCTATTGTTGTAGATATTCTTATTGTTACGAATATTCGACACTTTCCTTCAAAACCTTCCAGATTGTAGACTGGAGAGACAATAAGCCCTCTTGTGAGAAAAGCACCATGTTCCTTCCGAAAAGAGTTTCAGCTAGAAAAGGTTTTGTTATGGAATACGTTTGAACCTCCGATAACATCACCCTATGTTTTTGGCGACCCATTGAGCATGAAGAACTGTACAATTAATGTTCAGTAACATTTTCACCTAAAATTGAAAATAAGCTCGGAATTCGAGAAAATGTTATTATTCAATTGCAAACTGTTGATTCTATTAAAACATTCACTATAAAGAGATAGCAGACTCCGTGTGTCTCCAGTGTTATTGTCCTGTCACCAGCTGACTCAGATCTTGGAATAGTAGACTTGAGATGCACGTGAACACTAGCGTCAGGTGATCAATTTTCATAACAGCAAGGAAAGTTGTGTGAGTGCGCTACACCAGATTTTTTAAAACTTTTAAGAGCTTGGCTGGTGTCTTTCCAAGAATTAGTTTTTCTTGATGCAACACTGAAGTATGAATATGTTTATAAAGAAGCAGATAAATAATAATATACAGATTCAGCATTATATACATATACATTTTTTCTCTTTTCGATAATTAGAATCATGAATAACACATGTGAGAGATAAATAGTTGAGTAGTAATGTTTTTTAATACATTCATATAAAAAATAATAATGTTGGCCTACATTTTTTGAATATTCCAGATAAATTGTATTGGTTGTATATTTTTGTTCACATTGGTTTGCAGACGTCACAGAGTGCAAGAAATTTTTTATTAATGCTGGACTCAAAAATCAATGGATTTTATTTTGTATAATTTCAAATCAAGTTATAACCATTTATGTAATTTTTCTAGTAATGATTATAATAATAATCCTCCTCCTCCCTCAAATACTCCTCTTCCACCTCCTCATCTACTCCTCCTCCTCCTCCTCCTCCTCACCCTACTCTTCCTTCTCCTCCTCACCCCACTCATCCTCATCCTCCACCTTCTCCTTCGCCTCCTCCTCCTCCTCCTCTTACTCCTCCTCCACCTACTCCTCCTCCACGCCCACCTACTCCTCCTCACCATACTCTTTCTCCTCCTCCAACTATTCCTCCTCCTCCAACTATTCCTCCTCCTCCAACTATTCCTCCTCCTCCTGAACTACTCCACCTCCTCTTCTTCCTCCTCCACCTTCTCCTCCTCCTCTTCTTCCTCTTCCTCCTCCTCCATCTACTCCTCCACCTCGCCCACCTACTCCTCCTTCACCTCCTTATCTGCTCCTCCTCCTCCACCTACTCCTCCTCCTCTTCCTCCTCCAACTACTCCTCCTCCTACCCTCAAGAATACTGCTTATCAAGTAAAGAGTATAGCTATATCTATTACATTACTATAGTATAAATAAGATAATTATTATCCATCCTTGTTTTTGAGAATTGACCTCACACATCTTTGATTTGAGGGTGCTGAATCCGAATCTGAAATCGCGAATTCTCTATCTTCATTTTTAAGCGATATAGGTTTTGATGGATAGAGGAGACATAATGGTTTCCTAGAAAAATTGACGCAAACCTGGCTGATATTGATCGAAGAAAGCAAAAACCTTCAAACCTCAGAAATTTACAACGATCTCCCATTTACACAATGCAAACTTAGCGCAAACTTGGCAGGTTTGCGCTAATATCGTTGTTGTGTAGACCGGGCATAGGGTACAGCTATTTTCAAAATTATTATTTTTGCATTTCTGTTAATTGAAATTTGATATTTTTTGGAAGCAATAATGTTTCTCCTAGAAAGCAGTTATCATTTTTTCTAATTGAACAATAAAATAATGAACTTGTATTTAATGGATTGGAATCATTTTGAAATATACTCATAAATGTGTATGAATTTCTACTAAAATCGCTCATTGGACATAACCCCTACAAACATCTCCATTTGTGGAAATTCATAAAGAAGGAAAATGAAAAAAAGTAAGAAAATACAAGATAAGAAAATAAAAATGAAATAAAATAGGCATATATTCTTGAATGATTATAATAATTACAATAATTATTACAAGAAATCACTTATCCTAGAATGTGAAAAAGCAATCCATAAATCTATCTCTCTCAGAAGTCTTCCATTTGAATGATTGGTTATGAAAAGAGCAGGTATCACATTTATAAGCTTATAATCAAACTGTCTTCTACAAATAGATAAAACTGCATTGTGTGATTCGAATCAGACAATTCAGTGGTTGAGGGATGAAGATTGAAAGGTGATATACGAAGGTTGAAAAGTTCTCTATGTTCATTGATGTAAATAATTAAATTCTCTATATACAGCTGCTCAACCATCAAAACATTCAATTCATTGAAAATACTGTCACCGCGTGGAAGTCCCACCACCCCTGAGATGATGGAGAAAGTACTGCTATGGGAAAGCACCACCCCCGACGCCGTCTGGACAGTGGAGAAGGTGCCACTGCGGAAAAGCGCCACCGCCACCGAGACGATGGAGGGAATGCCACAAAATCAATACAGAAAAACCTAAACTTAATACTAATACTGGAACTAGACATGTAATAAAATATTTGATGAATTCAAATCTCAAATTATAGAGAATTCTTCTCCCATAGTAATTATAAATACTATTATATTTCATCTACTGTAATTGGAAAATAGTTTCTATAAGTGCCAAAAATTATCTTTCTCCTCAATGTACTCATTTCAGCAATGCCCGGCCTGAAGAAGATAATACATATTTGACACATGTGACTGTTCACTTGCTTGCATTTCTTGCTGCGAAAGATGCATTTCTGTTTTTGCAATGTTGAATAATGAGATTATTGAGAGGACATAAAGAACTCGCTATGAATTTTTTGTCTTGTTAGAATTAAGGATTTAATGCGTTTTTGTCTGTTTTTATTTTTTAAAGTGACCATGAAAAGTGAGTCCAATCTAATGACCGCCTATTATGTGGAGTATTATCATATATGCAGAAAATTGCAATTATCTAGTTTTCATGTATGTTAACATTGCATACATATTGTGCTAATAGTTGGTTAGAGATGTCCTTTCAAGTAATGTCAAATTTAATGTTGTGACCGCTTACGTGTGTTGATTGCTGTGAGCAGTGTAATTAGTGAACATTCACATAATTAAAAACGAAACTGTAGGAATATTTTTCTGTCAGGACTTTCATATTAGGTGAACATTTATTATATTTTGATGAAAATGACAGTATCATTATTATTCTTAGGTATTGATAAATTTATATGAAATATTATATATATGATTGAATAATATTAACTTGTTTAATTATTTTCTTATACTGTCATAAAAAATTGGAAATAATAAGTATTGTTCCTAAATAATAAATATTGTTCCTATTGAGGAAAAAGAGCAAGAAGGTATTGAATAATTTTTGTAATTTTGAAATAAGTATTTGAAATACAATAATGAAATAAAAATATTAATGATCTATTTTGTAGTGACTTAAACAAAGCAATAAATAATCGAAGAATAATAGATAATGAATACTAATAATAGTTGAAATAAATGCATTACTAATGAATTAAAATATTAATACTAAAATATAGCTATATATACATGTTTATATTTATTTTAGTCTCTCCTTATTAAGCTTGTCATAGCTTACTGACATAAAATAGTTTTGTTACTTATATGAGTTCTAATGAACGAATTTTGTTCCAATGAAGAGTCTCTTCTTTTTATGTCATTAAAATGTTTATTTGTTTAACTTTATTTCAAAGTTTAATGTTATGAGAATGTATCTCATAAAATCTGTAATTAAAAGAAAATCATTTGTGATATATGTTGGAACATTGATTTAAAATTCGTGTAGTGTCTGAGATACCATCATTATAATGTTATATTATGATACTTTATATTTTATATTTGTCACCTGGTCATATGGGACATATATATGATTCATATATTTATCTCATATTGATCAGGATTTTAGAGTTTTAATTTACGAAAAGTTTAATGAACGGTGTTTCTGCCTTTGAACAGTTTTGTCATCGACAGAAAGATTGTTTATTTCACTTGTTATCAAAATTATTGTAGCTTCTCTTTTGTTTTTCATAACAAACGTGCTCGCTTGTGCGACGGATAAAAATATGTATTTGAAATGGCTTCATGTTTGGCATTGACTGAGTTATATATTAATACCCAAAATTTTACTAGCAGTGTGTGAGCTCGTTCGTTAGGACTGTGAGTAAAGTCCGGCTGTTCTGGTGAAGGGGATAGATTTTGTTCTTGTTTTATAATACAGTTTTCCTGTCACAGTTCGGGCAGTTTAAAGAGAATTGTATTATTGAATAAGAAGGGATCTGAACCCACTTCATTAGATCAGTTTTTTTTTATTTTTCATTAATAATTAACGTCGCGTTCAACCAGTGGATGCCAAATTGGGGGCCATTATCATAAAGGTAGGTGACTACTGAGTCATTGTTTTAAATTTTCCATAATCACAACAAATTTAATCTTCACTAGCAGCCAAGCGAGTAGCCCTAGAAATATTCATCTATTTATTGTTATTTCATAATTTCTAATTATAATTCTAAATTTTGTACTAATAATTTATTGTTTTGTTTTAATTATCAAAACCAGTACGATCATATCTTGTTTTTCATTTCCCCACCTTTACATAATTGGTGAAGGCAGATCTTGCTTACATATTTGGTGGAGGTTTATCCTGCCGTCCATATATTGTTTACATAATTGGTGGAGGCTCAAAGGGTTTTTAATCCAGCTTTTAAAATTTGGACTTTTTCGGTTACCTCAGTGAAGATTCAATTTTGTGTTTTCATTTGTTGCTGTGTTGTTGTTGTGATTTATCTTCTCATTTATATTTGTATTATGGAATGAGTGCAGTGGTAGATCTTAGGAATATTCGTACAAAAGAATTGAATCTTAAAGAAGCGTTGTTTATAGCTCAGCAATATAGATTGTTTGTTCCCCCAAATGCGGATTTAGATTTTTTGAGATCTCATATTAGGATCTTGAAATTGTCGTTGTTACAACCTGAACAGCATTTACTTAGTCAGAGAAAGCTCTGAATTATATAATAGAAGGGGTCAGGTTATCAAACGAATTAGCGTTACAGCATCCCAATCTTGCCTTTTTAGAGCAGACGTTGAGAAGAAAATTTACTCTGGATTCCTCAGAAGTTAGTAAAAGTGAACAACCTATATCTGGAGACGAGGATTCAAATATTCTTAATAAAACTTTTATTGAAAATAAAGATAGTGCGGTTCAGACAGACGCTATTATAAAATCGGATACAGTTGGTTCATTTGAAACATTGAATATGGCTGATAAAAAGCGACCTTTCTTAGCTCCACGGATATATGGAGGAAAGAAATCGGAGGATGTTATAGATTTTTTTATTCATTTTGAAAGAGTTTCAAATGCAAATTCGTGGGATGAAAAGGATAAATTACTATATCTACCATTTTACTTAGAAGGCAGTCCTTTGAAATATTTAGATATGATCCAACTCTCGTTGACGGAAGCGAATAGATGGGATTACAAAAATGTTCGATCTGAGCTCGAAAAGTATTATCAGCCTATTCACATGGATAGGTATGAAATGGAGTTGACAAACATAAGAATGAAACCGTGTGAAGCAGCTAGGGAATATATGGCCCAAGTTTTAGGATTGTGCTCAAAGGTTGACCCGCATATGTCGGAAGGTAGGAAAATAAAATATGTATTGAAAGGATTGTTACCTCATATTCAGGATAGGGTAATAATGCTGCCTAACGAATCCATCGATGAGTTAGAAAGAAATTTACAGCGTTTTGAATTTTCTCAATACATAGTGGAAGATAGAGTAGGTCTAGGCAAAGCTTCAATAGTTCAACGGGATTCATATGATCATCACATTATGCAGATAAGTAGAAATGTGGATAAACTTATTGCGGAAAAAGAATTAGCGGGGAGAAGATTCAATGACAGCAATACGAGTGGCAACGAAAATAATAGGTCTTATGGGAACAAATTCAACAATGGTATTGAGAAGGGTCAAAGGTTTAATAGAAATAGGTATGAAGGAAATAGGTTTGAAGGGAATAGGGTTGAAGGAAATAGGTATGAAGGAAATAGGTTTGAAGGGAATAGGGTTGAAGGAAATAGGTATGAAGGAAATAGGTTCGAAGGAAATAGATTTGAAGGGAATAGGTTTGATCGAAGAAATAGGAATGATAGAGAGGGAGATATTCATCACAAAGAAAATATCAAGTTTCAAAGAAGATGGTGTGCGATATGTGAGACCACTACGCATACGACAGCTGAATGCAGGTTTAATTTGAGAAACAAAAAAATGGAAGATGAATTTTTTTGTCATATATGCAATGCCAAAAATCATTCCACTATGTCGTGTAGGTACAATGGGAGAAAGAATGACTCAAAAACTTGTAGCGGGGGCTCAGTTCTCGGCGACAGAGTATAGGGGCCCCTTTTCACGTAACAAACGTGATGAATTGCAAGAATCGGATGTAAAAGACATCGATGATGATAATAATAATAATACTAAATCAGGTGTGACAGAAACGTCATTTAAAAATGGGATATTGTGTGTTGAGGATTCAAAACCTATAGGTAATACCATAGTGGAAACAAATATGAGTATAGATCATGTTGAGGATGGTGATAGTCAGAAATTTATTAGTTATTCAAATTCATTGTTGAGTAAGAATCATAAAACGCCGATATCAATTCAAGGAATATCTTGCGAGGAAAATATAAAGATATTATTAGATATGGGTTCAAGTGTCTCACTTGTTAATCTTGAATTGATTGATCATTGTCAAGGTCAGTCATTGTTTGAAACAGACGTCATTCTCACAGCCGCAAATGGGTTACCAGTTAAGTCGTTGGGCAAGGTTTGTTTTGATTTTCAAGTTGATGGAGTCAATGTCACTTGGGAATGTTTTGTAGTGAGATCATTGTCCATACAGTTATTGTTGGGTGTTGATTTTTTGTCTCGACACGGAGTCCGTTTAAATTTTCAAAAACAAGAGATGAAGATTCTTTTAAACAATAACAGTATTGTTGTTCCATTTTCAGTACATGATGAAATTGCGAAGACGAATTTAATTCAAGTTAAAATGGATGAGCAGGTTATTATAAAACCGAAAGAGATATTAAATATTGATGTTCATGTTGATAAGCAAATTAATGAGGACAGTAAATTATCATTCAAGTTGAATAAATCAGAGTTGGATATTATTTATGTAGGTAAATACAGTGAAAATGAGAGATACACATTAAAAATTCACAATTCGGCTGAGTCAGTAGTTCAGTTGTTGGATCGGCAAGTGATAGGCGATGCTACGATTTCGCAATCAACTGATGACGCTGGGCTTTTGCGAGCGGATGAAAGTAGGCCAATGATTAGTAAATTCTTAGCATAGATTTTAGCATTGCGATAATTATAATTTTGTTTAGGGCAAAGGGTTCTGAGATATTTCACTTTAGAATTTTGGCCCTTTGGATTTTATATTTCATTATATTAAGGTTATGAATAAGTTTTATTGAAATATTTTCAAGGGTTATTAAAGGTAGATATTTTGTTGATAGATTTCATGAATTAAATATTTGAATTTGTTGTCATAAGGTGTTGATAATTAAGGTTTAATGGTGATAGTCATTTTTTTAAGTCGTATTTTTTTGAAGTCATGCGCTATATTAAAGTCCCTAAGAGAATTTTTGTAAATATTATTTGTAATTATTTATCATTTCATCATTGTTTATCAGAATTGATTATAATATTTATGGATTTATCATCCAGTGGTTGAATAATAGGATTATATTTTATTTATTTGATCTGTTTTCGATGGGGTCTTTGATTTAAGCCTATAATTATAAGTCCTCGTAAAATTTTATTAAAGTATTATTACTGATTATTGTTGCTGGAGGTGAAGTCCATATTTTTCAATGGTAATATAGACCAAACTTATTGTCCATGGGTTATAATAAACGGTTATAGGGGAATTTTTTAGCTATGGATAGCAGAGTTTCAGTTTTATACGTTTATATCTTTGAATTGTATTTTGTTTTATAATTTTTTCTCAGTATAAACTAATGATTACTATATTCTTGATTATATTTCATGATAATATTTGAGTTTCATTGTGTCATGGTTCTAATATTAATGGTTTTGAGTAGAAAAATTTTTCTTTTGGCACAATAGGTTGAGTTCAGGGCTTATTATTATGGTTGAGTTTTTATTTTCAGAAGTGATTTTTGGTAATCATTGTAGAACCATGTTTTACGATATAGAATCAGTTATTATAGAAGAGGGTTTATTATTCCATGGTTACATATTTATAATTTTAGGGTACAGTTACCTATGAAAATTGGTATTTGGCTGGGTTTTACATTTAATTTCACCAGTTGCATTATTGATTTTGTATTGATTTTACAGTTATGATTAACCATGTTATATTTCATAGTCATTATAATTATATCTCAGTTATTTCAAATTATGGTTATTCCAGGAAAATGAACAGGAAATATGGTTGATGGATAGTTTACCATTTTATGATAACCAAATGGTCATGTTTCATTCACATAATTACATATTCTGATTACATGTTACATTTTTGTAATATAACATTATCACTGATATAACTTTCTTTTTTTTCTCGATAAATCATGGTATGTTTAATATTTGGTGCCACGAAAAAGTACAGTAATGTAATTCATTGTTTTGTTATTTTATTTTTGCGTTTGTACTGATGTGACCTACGTTAAGAAAGTGCAATTGTCACGTATTTTTGTTTAGTTGTCAATCTTGTTATTCATATCCAGGGCAAGGTCGTTCATTGAGTGACAAACGTTATGATACTTTTAAACGTTCACTAATAGAAATTTATAATGAAGCTGTTATAAGACAATTATATTTTTGATGGATGAATATTTTATTCACTTTTATTTTGACTTGAATTTCTTTCTCAATAAAAATATAACTAGAGTATAAGTTTCTTATATTCTGATGATTTATTGTATGATTGTGATTTTGTTTTCATATGACTCATATATTGTTCTGATTTCAGAATTGTTCCAGTATATATATATATATAGGCCTATGCACTTCTAATAAATTGTATCATTTCTAGGTTTCTGATTAATAATATATGCTAACCAGCCAGTCCAGTTGTTAATTGTAATATTCACGTCGAGTTTATTAATATTATTGTAAACGTTTCTCTTGATTTTTTTTATTACGATTCATTTGCGGTTGCTTCAAAGTAGAGTTTTTTTTGTTTGTAAGAGGTTCTGTTACGCATAAACATGTCAATTATGGTACATTTTGCGTCATTTCTCATTCTCACGACTTTCACGGCGCAACTGGAGGCAGTCAGGGTCTTCGCGGGAGTTTTCTACAAGGAGCTACGTCACGCTGTAGCGTATGAATCATCGGTTCCACTAACATACGAGGTAGATTTCCCGGCAGCTCAGCTCGACATCTTGCAGGCGGAAAGGGTGTTCTGGCCTAACTGTCAACAAGAGGATTGCAGTTTAGCGGATGCGGTAGAAGTTTTGTATAATTCTACACACGGAATTCTTCGCAACAGTCATGCTGCTTTCAACTCTTCAATTCGTTTGGGAACTCAAGCTTCACGAAAGACCAGAGCGATCGATGTTGTCGGCGATTTTCTTCATTTTTGCTGTGCAGTAGCGACGGATGGGGAACTTCATAAGCTGGAATTCAACGAAAAACATGTAGCTGATCACCTCAACGCATTCCAAGGGTTGGTTGCAGACGACCACAAAGATTTAATTCGGATTTCTCGCAACTTGAGGCAGTTTGCTGGAAATTTTTCTCAGCAATTTCACGATGCGTATAGCAAATTAACAGACAGTATGAGATTATTCGTACAACAGAATGTATCGGAGGAGAAAACACTGTTCACAAACCAGTTATTAACTTACATTTTTCACCTCTACTCACATGTAAATATTTTATCACGGCAGGAATTCATAAATACTGTGAAGGAACGCTGTGATAAAAAGCTTTTACCCTTTTCGCTGGTACACCCCAATTTATTACATCCAGATCTCTTCAGATTGGAGAAAGGATATAAGTCGAAAGGACACCAGTTAGCTATACCTCTATCGGATTTGCAGCGATATTTTGATCTTCCACTTACGACTTGCGTGGTGAAGGAGAACTCCATGGTGCTTAGCTTAAAAGTACCGTTGGTCAGCATCGGCGGACAGTTTCAATTGCACAAGTATGTGAGGACACCTATGTATTTCGACGGTCAGATTTGTCAGCTTCAGCAGCAGGATTTCGTTTTGGCGCGGAGACAGGAGGAAGGTGAGATTCAGGTCATCTCGGGAGATCATCTCTCTTCTTGTCGGGCACAGGACGATTTCTTATGCTATCTTCCGCGGCTGGTGCATGGAGGACATATGTCATCGAGATGTATGCATCACTTGTTTGCGGCGACAGAGCTGAAGGACATCCAACAATATTGCAGTTTAAGCTGTCGTCCAGCTAAGCAGGAGTTGGAGATCGTCGAATTTTCGCCTTCGGAGTATATCGTCGCGAATATACAGGCCAACACTACAGTCACTTGCGAGGGAGGTTCGTTTCATCATCTTCAACCTATTCCGGGAGCAATGTATGTGGTTTTACCCTGTCATTGCGAGATTTCGGTCGGCGGGAGAATAATGGTGAGAAAGACTTTTCCGTGTGACGCAAATGTTGATAAACAACCTCAGGTTCTCCATTACTTACCTTTACATTGGGTTAAGTTTAATTCGTTAAAAATTGATGTTTTGCAACCGCATTTCAATCCTAATTTTGTTAATTTTAGCGAAATTTTAAAAACTGATATAGATATAAAGGTTCCGGAATTTACAGTTCAAGACGTAATATCGTCAGATATATTTCACAAAGTAGATCTTCCAAATTCTTGGGGAGATGTTGTAAATTCCTCTAGTTTTGTTTTTTATATATTATTTGGCTGGTTAGGGTTTTTAACTTTATTCTGTGCATATTTAGGCATCAAGTTGTATGTGTGTAAATTATCTGCTGTAACGGTAGCACAACCCAAGATACATATAATCGATAGTTAGGAGTTATATAGTTACTTTTTGATGGATTAACTGTTTTATTGTTTTTTTTTTCTCTTGACTATATAGTTATGAGTCATAATGTACTTATAAAGGTTTTTTTTTTTTCTTCGATTTTTATTGCAACTTTTGAAGTAGTTCAATGTTGATTCACAAATAAATTATTGTCAATTGAGATTTTCTTTTCATAATAAGTTGAATATTCATGTATATTAATGTGTATAATATTGAAAGTTAGTTTCATATATAATCAATGTTATTGTGCAGCATAGTTTCATTTTGAATTTGATTTGAATGTTTGTAATTTAGTTTGAGTAACCTACCTTTCTATGTAAAAGTTTGATTTCAATGTATAGTAGCATTATCAAGTCAATCAGGCACACATTTGTTTCCCGAGTATATTATTTTGTTTAATCATTATTTTTTTTTTTTTTTTGTTCCCCTCTTGACTACAGACTCAGGGACGAGTCTTTCAGCGGGATGGGTGATGTGTCACCTGGTCATATGGGACATATATATGATTCATATATTTATCTCATATTGATCAGGATTTTAGAGTTTTAATTTACGAAAAGTTTAATGAACGGTGTTTCTGCCTTTGAACAGTTTTGTCATCGACAGAAAGATTGTTTATTTCACTTGTTATCAAAATTATTGTAGCTTCTCTTTTGTTTTTCATAACAAACGTGCTCGCTTGTGCGACGGATAAAAATATGTATTTGAAATGGCTTCATGTTTGGCATTGACTGAGTTATATATTAATACCCAAAATTTTACTAGCGGTGTGTGAGCTCGTTCGTTAGGACTGTGAGTAAAGTCCGGCTGTTCTGGTGAAGGGGATAGATTTTGTTCTTGTTTTATAATACAGTTTTCCTGTCACAGTTCGGGCAGTTTAAAGAGAATTGTATTATTGAATAAGAAGGGATCTGAACCCACTTCATTAGATCAGTTTTTTTTTTTATTTTTCATTAATAATTAACGTCGCGTTCAACCAGTGGATGCCAAATTGGGGGCCATTATCATAAAGGTAGGTGACTACTGAGTCATTGTTTTAAATTTTCCATAATCACAACAAATTTAATCTTCACTAGCAGCCAAGCGAGTAGCCCTAGAAATATTCATCTATTTATTGTTATTTCATAATTTCTAATTATAATTCTAAATTTTGTACTAATAATTTATTGTTTTGTTTTAATTATCAAAACCAGTACGATCATATCTTGTTTTTCATTTCCCCACCTTTACATAATTGGTGAAGGCAGATCTTGCTTACATATTTGGTGGAGGTTTATCCTGCCGTCCATATATTGTTTACATATTGAACAGTAAATGCTGGTTATTTGTTATCTATTTTCATGTGAGGGCGACATCCATGGCTTGATCATTCCACTGAAGACAGCTGTAATCCTTGCTGAGATCTTCAAGCAGAGACTGGTGAATGCCGTAATCAAATGGTATTGTCTGGCCGCTTGCTGATAAGTCAATGACCATCGCAGTTACTTGGGACACAGCTACTATCTGATGGATCGACTATGCAGTGATGCATATATCTTCTACATTCCACTGTGAGTAGTTCAACACTTACTTCATCGCTTGGTTTCACTATAACTTGGATATTGAATTAACAACAATTATAACCGCCGGATATATTTCTACAGAAGAATTTCCCTATGTAACAAACATTACGACATTGGAAGAAACATAGTTCCAGTTGATATCCAGTTTTGCATTATAATGTCTAACAAGTATCAGGAGATACAAACTATTGTCAGATCTTCGAATTTTTTAATTGTCTGAGTGAATTCTGCATATGATTGTCTATGCTAGTTTTTGTTGAATTGAACTTTGTCACTTTTTGAGAAAGATTTGTGAGCTGCTATGCTGAGAGTTGATAGATCGATCCTAATTGTGTTAAATAGTATGAAATGAACAGTACCTGAGTTTTCCGGTTTTTCATCGCCTTTTTCACTGTACTCTGTTGTTCCCAAGATATATTAACGTTAAATATATAACTGCACGTATGTGAGCTGCTATAAGTGATGGTCATGAACTTTTGTCAAGTAGCCATTACACTTCCCCGTCTCTGTGTTCTACTGAGTTTCGCGCATCGCAACGAGTGGTTGGTCAAGTCATGACGTCAGCCAGGACTTTCTTTTTTCGTATATTCTTATCGGTTTATTGCAATAAATTGAGTTGATTAACTGGGCTAGAAGTGTTATCTACTTTGATAACAATATTGTACCTCTATTATTATTTTTTCCTTTTTCATACAAATTAACTGTTTATGCTTGTTTGGTAATGCTTCTTATTCAAAATGAATCAGATTTGATAATTGAAGGATGGGATACCTTCGTGCATGAAATCTGATACATTACTGGATAATATAGTAGAATTACATAACTTAAATTACTTAAATACAGTTTTTTAATATTGTTTCTTTTACATCATTCGTTGTTACAGAATCACTAAGGATATTCCATTTCAGGATTGCTCAATAATTTAAACATGCTTGGTTAATGTCCAGTTAATTAAATAACTCATTTGATTAGATGTGAAATATCGTATTATGTAACATCCTACTTGACAACATATTACCACGCCATCTAAAATAATATGCATTGATGATGATGATAATAATGATCAGATGTATTGACCTGTTAATTATAGTATTGATTTTGATTTTTTACTTACATTTATGGAGAAATACTGTATTTTATATCTTGAGAAATTTTATGAACACTCAAACTTTTTTAGTTACCATGTAACATGTAATGATCCTGTTTTCTTTTCTTAGCTCAGCAATTGCAAAGCAACCATGAATTACATTTAATGATGCTGTTTCTATATAATTATATATATATATATATATATATATATATATATATATATACTTCAATAATAGTATTTTTGTGAGTGGTTCATGTCAAATTTAAGTTTAGGATTAGCGTGGCTTGTTGCAATACGGCCATCGTCCAGTGTTAGTTTCATTCATTTTTGTTGTTTTTCAAAAATTTTCGCCTCTCGAAAACCCTTTGGTCTTATTTTCCGATCAGTACATTACTTAATCTGAAATATTTGTTGATAATTTCACTTATTGTGTAGTCAGATACTTCAGTTTGGTTCATTGCAATGCTTTAAATTAACAATTTGTATTTAACTGTGCATTTTATACATTTTCACATAAGCTTGTTGGTTCATAGACCATTCTTGTAATTTTATATATAAATTTCGTAGCCTTATGCTTCATACTTGAAATTTCACAAGTTTTTTGTTATTCACATTTTTGACTGAGCATTTAACTTACCTTTTACAAATTAATATGTTACTTAATAATCTGCAAATTATTATGACATTGCCTGACTAGGATTTTTTGTAGTTGACGATGTCATGTTGGTTATTTCTGTATTTTTTTTTCAATAATCTTTTGATTTTCATTTGTAATGTGATTTAACTTTTGGATTTTATATACATTCATTAGTAGATATAAACTGATACTTTGAAGCCACTTTTTTGCTCCAAAACCCCCTCACCCCTCTCCCCCCTCGTCCATCCCGCCACCCCTTCCCCACGCCTGTAGGGTGGGGGGTGTTCTAAAAATAGATTTCCCCTTCCCCCTGCCCAGTGGAGGTGAGGGGGATGAAAAGAGAGGAAGATATCTTTCTCTCTCTCTCTTTCTAAAAATAGATTTCCCCTTCCCCCTGCCCAGTGGAGGTGAGGGGGTTGAAAAGAGATATCTCTCTCTCTCTCTCCCCTTCCCCTTGCCCAGGTGAGGGAAAAAAATTTCCCTTTTAGGAGGAAAAATTCCCTCTCTATAGTGACAGATTAAAGTGAATCCATATTTCTACATCTAATGCTATACTGACAAATTGAGGTGAATGCTAGATGAGGGAAAAAATCTCTTTGAGAGGGAAAAATTCTCTACTGTCAAATTAAAGTGAATCCATATTTCTACATCCAATGCTATACTGACAAATTGAGGTGAATGCTAGATGAGGGAAAAAAATCTCTTTGAGAGGGAAAAATTCTCTACTGTCAAATTTAAGTGAATCCATTCTCAAATTCTCTACTGTCAAATTAAAGTGAATCCATATTACTACATCTATACTGACAGATTAAAGTGAATCCATATTACTACATCTATACTGACCGATTAAAGTCGCTTCTCACAAGCAGCAGACGGCTCTAGTCAGATGTATCATCTGCTTACTCCTCCTTCTTTTACTCAGTCCATCTCTTACCCTCACCCTTCTAAATTCCTTCTCTATTACGAAAGGCGAGTGAAGGAGACAGGCGTTAACTAACTTCCATTTAGCGCTCCTATACTAGTGAAACGCTTCTCTCTATCGAGAGTTAGGAAAGGCTAGAGATTTCAAACCGTAGGCACATGTGCTCGCTCGTCACCCTCTCCCTCTTCTAGACACGAGCGCTCTGCAAGGTTCCCCTCTCCTGCATCAAAAACCGTTACATTCTGTTACATGAAAAATGTCTAAATCGATTTATCATCTGTGACATGTGTTTAGCCGTTAAAGTTACTTCACTCTCTCTCATAATATCTCATCCTTTTACAAGATTTATGTAGAAAACCGATATAGTCAAAAATGTCTAGGCTGAAATTTGAAGCTGCAGGTGTTTAAATACTTCACTCTCTCTCACGCAAGTGTTTATGCAATCAATCATAGTCAAAAAATATCTAGGCTGAAATTTGAAGCAGGAGGTGTTTAAATACTTCTCTCTCTCTCACACAAGTGTTTATGCAATCAATCATAGTGAAAAATGTCTAGACTGAAATTTGAAACAACATGTGTTAAAGTTCACTCTCTCTCACGCAACTGTTTACAAGATTTTATGTTTTCGGCGCCAATATAAAGTCTTTATATTTGGCTAAATCCATTTTTTCTGTAATAATTTGCACTACCTGATTTTCGGAAAGGTTGTGTTCTTTGGCCTCAATCCAGTTCATGTGAAAACTTACCTGGGCGTATTTGGATACAATGTCCAGGGCCACTCTGTGTATGAATAAATTTAGATAGTCAATGAATGGAGCCGAACATTGCAGTCTCATGACAGTACCCTCTTCCGAATTTTTAATTGCCTCAGCTATTTCATCACGAACGCTTTTCACAGCTACTCCCATCTCGTTTTTCTTAATAAAATCTCCTATATCATTTTTAGTTGCGTACTTTTCTGCAATTTGCTTAATTAGAATAGCAATAGCATCTTTTGTAATGAATTGTTCAATACCCTCCATAATATTAGCTTTTATTGCACTCGTCATTTCAGATAATCGTTTTTCAAACTCTTCCTTTGTTAATGAAGAACTAGTCAATTTCTGCAAAGCAGATTCTAAATATTGCTTATCAATTGACGATGGATGTGTTTCATTTACTTTAGTAAAAATTTCTGTACTAAGTTGTTTTAATTTAGTATTGAGATAGTTTCTGTCCAACACCTCCAAATTCTTAATTTTATCCGATATGGCTTTTAATTTCTCATCTAAATAAGCTTTATCAACTTTATTGTTGTTAATACTGAGCAACTGAGATGAAAAGCTGTCTGTTAAAGTTTTCACTTCTCCTAGAGCAGATTTTAAAGTTAGAGTTCTCTCTGCAATAGCTTTATCAATATTAGCACTGAAATTTTGTAATGAACTTAGAATATGTTCTCTTTCAATTATGCTCACTCCAATATTCTTTGTATTTTCCGAAACGAGTTTGGTTATTTGCAAATCTAAATAAAATTTCACAGCTTCACTGATTCCTTGTTGATTTATCGATTCGATTATTTTCTGTGTTATCGAGTCAATATCACACGTAAGATTAGCAACAGCAACCCCACCACTACCCGTATCAATTCGACCGAATCGATGTAGAGTCATCGTAACACTAAACAATCAATTTTGCTTCTTTTAGCTCTTCAATTATAGACGCAATCTCAATATCATGCCAGGTGTTGCCAGTAGCTTTTGAGGAATAGAGTAAATTTAATCTTTCCACTAATTCGTCAAAATTATCAAAGTATTGATAAATTCTATCATGAGAATTATTTTTTGCAAATTTCAATAAACCCCACCCCTTCTTTTTACTAATTTTTTTACTGGGAAATAACTTTTGAATCATTTGCGATTTAATTCCCTGATTTTGTTTAACATAGCCTCTTCGATCTAAATGTATGCCTGTAAGTGTTAAGATTTTTTTATACTTATCCAGATCTCTCTGATTATAAAGATTCGAGTTTGGTCTCGCACTGAATAATAACTCAAGTAGGCCATGTGTTAAACGAAATCTTTCATTATTAATATCTATATAACCGTTATCGAATATTACTTGCTGATTTCCAATATAATACACGTCATCTTTAGAATAGTATGAAATTCCATAACTGATTGAATTATTCAATTTTTCTGCATGAAACGTTTTTAGATATTGTGACAGCACATCATCGTTTCTGCTAGAACCAAGTAAACTGTTTTCAAATTTAGTCGAGCTTAAAAAATTGCCTGTTGAACTCTCATAACTCTGCTCATCCTCCTCATTATCATCAATTTCCATACTCTCCTCTTTTACTTCTTCCTTTTTTGGTTTTACACTAGAGTGTGAGAATTTGTTTTTTCCCAATTCAATTATAGGTTCTATCAATGGAGATAGAGTTTTCCTATTGTATTCCTCCGATCGTCTTTCAAAAGCTTTTATGCTTGTCTCTGATTACTTTTCTCAATTTCTTAATCTTTTCGATTAAACCAACGTTCTTTCTATTCAGTTTTCTGCTGCTGTATGACAACATGACTGCACAAAGAATTAATCTCTACTGAACGGTAAGAAATGTATCGAGCGAATCTCGGTACTTGCCGCTATTAATTCCACACTCGCTCATAATAGTTACAAAATTATGAGGTTTACGATTCCAAACTGTATGACAAAGTTTAACGAAATCTTTATAAGAAATATCTCCTCCAACATGATCTCTGTGAATTAATTTCAGACTCAATAAATCTATCTTGAAGATTATAATCATATTTGCATTGTCCCTAGTGAAATGTTTCTGTGTAGCTCCATAACTCTGAATTAAATATGCAGTGTCAATATTTCGATGTCATCCCATAGTAAAATATTCTCTTATCTGTGGGACATTACTCAGTTGCAAGTCATCAAAAATTACCAAGCTATATTCAGGGATACGGTTTGGATGGGGAATTTGGCTCACATCCTCTTTCATGTGAAATCCGATATTTTTCAAACCTCCAAATACCTTCCTGAGAAAAACATATTTTGGTTGATATAAGCTCTTGCTAAATAAGTAAATGTGCTTAAATCTTAATCCATTTTCAGCAAATACTAAATTAAATAAGAGATTTGTTTTTCCTCCAGCACTGGGAGAAATAATTAACATTCTTGCATTATGAGGAAGTAAGTCTCCATTTTTACAAAATGCAGGCTTTTCTTTATCTGTAATTAATTTATCAAAGTTAACAATTGGTATTTGACTCATGATTACAAACGTACAGAACGTATTCTGATAAGGAACTGATAAGTTATCATGGAGGAAGGTGAGCCAGCACATGGCTAGATGCTCGCTCGCTCCCTCCCACTGATAGAAGTTTCTCACTTCAACTGACCCTCTCTTTCCCGCACCCTCTTCACGAGAATGCATCTGTTGCTTGAGCCTTAGCAAATTACGAAACTTCAGATTGAAATGAAAAGCAATGTTTGATAATAATACTTCTATTATATTTTCAACGAATGTACATCATGATATTTACACTGAATGGAATGTATTTACAATAGATTATTTACAATAAATGTACATGATATTTACAATAGATTACAAAAGATTATTTTTCATCTAATAGTTGATCTTTACTAATATAACTAGGCGTTGAAAACCCAATCCATTTCACTAGCAATCCTTTTTTATCACGTTTTAATATTTTTTCAATCAAATACACTTGTCTCTCCGATTCGTTCAATTGTGTTTTTTTAATTTCTTCTGCATAAAACCTACCACTAATTACTTCTCCGTTTAGATCTCTCAGTGAGTAGGTTATAGGTTTAGAAGGAAATATAGAATGAATTACAAAATACTCTGCGCTCCAGTTTATGTTATAAGATTTATCGAAAAGAAGCCTTTTCTTTGAGATTCGTACAACATCTCCTAGCTTAAATTTCAGTTTTGAATTTTTCAATTTATATCGTCTATTGAATGCAGAATTCAAAGACATTAAAACATGATTACGATCTTTTTTCCCCACATCTTTAGGTTTCATTCTAATGGATGAATGCATTGTTGCATTATAATCATGAACTAAACTGTGCAGTTGCGATATCCAGTTTTTGGTTCCATGTTCAGTTAAATATCTATAAATTTTTGCTTTAAGTGTTCTATTAAACCTTTCAACTATGGAGGCTTTCTTATCACTAAAAACATGGTAATGTTTAATACTATATCTATCTAATAACGCTTTAACTTTTGAATTAAAGAATTCTGTTCCCTGATCTGTTTGGAACAGCTTAACTCCCTTATTTTTAGAAATAATTGGTTCGAGAGCGTTAAATACAGATTGGCTTGCCTTGTCTTTTAATGGTACACAATATGCAAATCTTGAAAAACAATTAATAACAGCTAAGATATATTTGTAACCCTTATTAAAATGCGATAAACTCGTCATCTCAATGAGATCTGCTTGAAGCAAGTCTTTTTCACTTTTCAACTCATATTTGCGAGTGGGATAGTTCACACGCGGCACGCTATGAAGCTCTAAAGCTAGCTTAGATCTAATAATATTCATGATATTTACAACAGTCAAATCAGTGGTGTATTAAGATTGGTGTATTAGATGTACTAGTGGTGTATTAGATTTAAGCTAGCTTAGATCTAATAATATTCATGATATTTACAACAGTCAAATCAGTGGTGTTGGATGATTGTCACGGGACATACTGAGCAATCAGTTAGAGTGTTGGCACTCTATAATGTCCAAATGGGAGAGTATCAACACCATTCTCAGCAATGTACCTCTTATCATCATAAGGGCTCAAACAGATTTTTGCACATTCAACCTGATACATGGTGTGGTGGAACAAGTACTAATAACCAATTCATCAAAGTCGACAATAGCTAATCCATTTTTATTTATTTATTTTTTTTATTTTTTGAAATATCTTTCTCTTCTACCATAATATTCTATGTTGTTAGTATGAAGACTTCCTTACTACTGTTCAATCAATTTTATATGTGTACATACTTAATCAGACTAAACCGGCTTCATATATTATTCTAACTTACACATAGCTTTACAACTAGAGTAGCTTGGTTTAATTCAATAAATCAACATAGAATAAGAAACATTATACAGCATTATTTTTTGATAATTCTTTACATAATTCAAGTATATAGTTTACATTCATTAAATATGGCATGCAATAATCAAAAATTGTACAATATCATCTTTATTTTTCAAACTTTTGTCAATAGTTATAATAATTTTGCATTTATTTGTAACTTACAACTAATACATTTATTCCTTAAACCTCTACAAGTATTACAATTAATTTTCACATTCAAAGCTTTTAGTATTTAATAGTTTTATTCTCTCCTCAATTAACGAGTTCATCATAATTTCTGTAAAAAAGTTAAAGTTATAGTTTGTACAACATTACTGATTTGCCACACATTTTCATAATTTCAAATGTAAATCTTACACTATCAATGTTTTTATCTGTTAACCTATCATCAATGAAATAATACATTTGAATATTCAACCAACCTAATGAATTACAATAGCAAAATTCAGGAATTTCCTTTAATTCACATCTTCGATGTCTATCAACTATATTCTTATTTATAATATAACATATGCTTATATGTTCTGACTTCTGTTCTTCACTTCTACCAGGTTTTATAAATGTTAAATATTCCTCAAACGTTAGTCCTTCTTTTCCGAAATTATTCAATTCTAATATTGTTTTCTCAATAAGTTCGAAATAACAACATCTATATTTTTCATCGATTTTATTCGAAAAATAGTTCTTATCAAATGAAATTGAATCCATCTCTAATCTGAAATTAAACATAATATGCTATCAATCTTGTTCTAGCCCACTCTCATCTGAACAAATAAATAAAAAATTCCAGATAAGTTCATTTAATTGTTCTTTTGTTAAATGTTTATTTTTTTCTGTTATACATTTTTTAATTTTATCGATAGACTCTTTAAGATGTGCACACTCACATCTCCATGAATCGGGGCAATCTTTTTCCCTGTAAGCATCATATGATGTACCGTATAAATCACAAACTGAAATATGATTATAGTTATCACTATGCCAAACTCCTAATTTTTCATAGTCTCTCACAAATGTTAGATATTTCATATTCGTCCATCCTTTTTCTGCTAACTGGTCCAATAATTGCTGATGCGTCTCCAATAGTTCAGTTAGTTCACAATGATAACTTTGTATTCTCGCCATTTTTTCTAAAGAAACAGAATCATATTTACGTAATTCATTAAAATGCCTATTTATAATATATACTGAGCTTATATATTCATCAAATGATTTCCGTTCGACAGCTCATATCTGAAAACATATTAAACTATAAGTTGGAATGATCAGCGTATATAATCAATTGTAAAATATTTACTTAGTTAGTAATTGACTCTTATCTATCCAAGACGGTTCACTAAAACCGAGACGCTTTACGAGATAACGCTTTCCAACTTTCTTTAATATTCAAGATAAACTTGCATTTCATCTAAAGCTAACTCTGATTTCTTTAATTCTTGTTCATAAAATTTGTCAGCATCCAAATCTTGTTTCAATAATTCTGTATGAGGTCATTTCTCAACTATCTTACTATAAATACCACTGCATTGATCTGCATTCGTTCAGTTTGATAGTGTCAACGGTGGAGTAAACATGGATACTTCTAAGGTGTTTAATGTGCATATGCTCTGTGGTAATAAAATCAAGCCTACCAATGAGCGGTTTGGTTTGTGGCTTCTATCAGAAAACTTGTGTGATAACAACCTTGTGACAGACATTGGAAATATTGATTACACTGCTGGAGAAGAACTGTTAGTGCAGGTTGACTCAAATCTTATGCCTATAACAGAACCTTTTTGTGACAATATAATGCTTGTGAAAATCTGTGCTTTGGATGATTGTGAGCCAATGGATAAGAGACGCTTCGTTCTAAAAAAGGATATATGTGGTGCATTCAACTTATATTTAAGAGGCAAATTCTCTAATATGGTGACAGCTAAACATGGAGTCAAAGCAAAGCTGGCTTACCTATTGGACAGTGGAAGTGATATGTCTCAAAAGATTCTACAAGTGCTTGCTAAAGATGATTACAATGAGGTGAAACAAAAATACCAGGAACCAGTGGGGATACCTTACAAAGTGGAGCTTGCAGATGTCCCAATTGCTACATTGATAGAAGAACTACCGAGATTATTGGAGCAGCTGAGGAAGGTGCACTTCTATCTACTAGACTTGCACATAACACAGGACTTTGCTAGAATATTCAACAAGAATGGAATGTGTGACTTTCTAACTACAAATCATTGTTTCTGCTTTCAAGGAGAATATAAAGAAGACTATAATGTGATAGTAGATAACAATAAAACTGTTGGGATTGATTGCTTGACTTGGGTTAATAGTAATGTGAGGGTAAAAATTTATAATAAGTTTGTATGCCAAATCACAAGCCCTGGTGTAAAAAAGCAGTTAGGTAACCATATTGTAGACTTTATTGCCTGTCCAGATACAAGATTACGGGAAACCTTTACCTCTGATGCAGCTAAAATGCATGGTATTACACGTTTGGAAGCTACAATCTATAACTATAGTTTAACAAATAGAGACAATAGCAAAATCTTTGACCCTATTCAAGATAGCTTGTCACTCTTGAATGATAGTAGAAATTATTTCCAAAATGCTCCAATTCATTCTGTGTCCTTGGCTAAAATGTGGAGAAAACTGACAGATAATTTAAAAAATAGTTGTTGTTTGGTCTATAATGATCTTCTACAGTATGTTTACTGGGGTAATAGCAATACCAAGAAATTGACTGGTGTACAAGTAAAGCTGCCCACTGACCCACAACATAGAAATAAAATAATTTCTTATGTTATTTCTGCATTCAGTTTCAATTTACTACCTAAAAATTATGTAGACATTTTTGAGGATCCATCAAACAAGAATAATATCAGTTTCTCACAAAAGTGTTATATTAAGAGTGGTGAGACATATTTCTCCAAGTCAACCACAGTTTTCTCTATCATATCCAAAGTTGTTGAGCTAGATGAGTTGGGCCTTGTAGCAACAGGTAACTTGATACCACAAGTCTTAAGAAAACGAGCAAACATAACTTGTAAGCTTCTCCCATACCCTGTTAAAGAGATACAGCCCACGTCTCCTATCACACTGCTATCAGACAAAAAGTGTAAGCTAGAACTGGATGAAATTGATCTAAAACGGGGGAAAACTGAGTTTTTTGAAACCACACAATCATTTAGGGCACAGCATAAGCAGATAGAAGAATTTGAGGAAGAAATAGAAAATTTGAGAGAGGAACTTGAGCCATATTTCCATTCACATTGGCGAAATTTTGATCTAAGTGGAGTGTACAATGTGACTGCATTTACTGTAAATAATGAAGGAAAATTTGCATATGTAGGTGTTTTAGGAGAAAAGGAAGGTTCGAAAAATGTTTACTTTGTAAAGGGGTGCCATAAAAATGTTTTTATTAATGCATACAATGCAAGAGAAGACCTTAAGAAAGAGGGTTATTTTGTAATCCCTTACACTGACAAAAAAGAAATTATTTGTCTACCAAGGGAAGAGAAAATTTGTTTAATTACAGTCAATGGTATGACAAGCTATAATGGTCATACATTTCCTAGAATAGAATCACTTAAGTTTCTGTCAGATGTATGGAAAAACTTGGAAGACACTCCCTTCACACAAAAAGAAGTGGAGCAGTATAATAACATCACAATGCTGGAAATTAAAGGGAAAGTAAAAGTAGGACAGTGTAAAAGATTGGAAGAGTTACCACAAGGTATAGAGTTAGTCATTATTGCAATAAAAGAAGTGTACAATAGAAACAATACTCGCTATATTCTGCAGTTTGAAAATCTGGAAGAATTGTATGTCTCAAACTATTGGTTAGAGGAGGAATTTGAGAGCTCTAACATTGATTTGAATTATAAAATTAGAATCAAGCTAGATGTTTTTAAATATACACCCAGTAGGAATAAGGAAAGAGTTACTTTCTGTATTTGATTTGTCCATAGATATGGTTTGATGTATGTATAATAATTTAAAAATAAAGAAAATTATTGTGACATTGACTGTTGACATTTACCTCTCACCCCTTCTCCTGATTCCTCTCTCATTTTTTCTTTCCTGCTAAACGAGTGAAGGACAGAGGAGGAGAACAAAGGACAATTTTTGTCCTCGGAGAAGAGGAAAATTGTCCTTGGAGGAGAGTTTTTGTCCTCGGAGAGGAGGATTTTTGTCCTCGAAGGATAAAATTAAAGTAAAAATGAACTTACATGTGTTGATTTCACGAAATGACAGCTATCTCCTCGGGTATGCTTGTCTCAGGTATGTTTCCCTCACGAGAGCTCAAGTGGATATGAGGTTCGGAACTCGAGTTGAGAGGCGAGAAAATGCTGTGAAAACAATGAAATATTTAATAACTGAACTGAAATCATTCGAGAATGCTATTCCTCTATCTTGAAATGGTGTGAAATATTTAATAATATTAAAAATCAATCGAGAATGCTATTCCTCTATGTTGAAATGCTGTGAAATATTTAATAATATTAGAAATCATTCGAGAATGTTTAAGTGAGTTGGCATGGGGGATTTCAGTTTCTAGCAGGTGTTTTCACCCTCTCATGCTGAGTTCTACACAAGATTTTTTTTTTTTTCGTCTTCTAACACATGGATGCTATTTGAAAAATGATCGAGTGTCTTATAGGAGAGAGAATACTTACAAACCGATAACGATGTGGGAGCACGTGTTGTTGGAGAGAAATTTGAATTTTTTTCGCCTTGTAGCACACTTCGCTCTTGCTCGCACGAGCCTGGAACAGAGAGAGAAACGTATGCTATATAAACAGAAGCGATGAGAGGAAAATTATCATTTACATCTGAGCCACCTTCACGATGACTTCACAATCAACATCTTCTCCATCATACATCCTGCCGGATAGCCCGCCGCAGCGCATGCTCAACTATTGGCAGCAGCAGAAAGCTCGCAGCTTGGCTGCCACCTCCGCTGCCACTGCTGCCGCCTCCGCTGTCTCCCCAGCCTCCTCCTCCGCCTCACCCCTGAAGAGACAGGGAATCTACGTTCAACGAGAGAGGGGTGAGGAGATCGTGATTCTGGACAGTCCTCTGCCACAATCTACACTGGCTACGTGGGCGCCGCGGCGTGCGGTGCTGACAACGCTGAGCAACAACATCAAGCAGAAGCAGGGGAAGAGGAGGCTAGTTTTTGAGGACGAGGGCGTGCTCACTCAATCAAAGGTTAGTTTCAACAAATATTATTAACTTGTGTATGCACAGATTTTTTCTGTGATTGATTGTTAAAAAATCTGTGCACATACGAGTCTTTGATTATTTGATACGAATATTATTTGAACCGAATAGAAATTGATGCTAAGGAAATATTATTTGAAATGATTAGAATGCAAAGGAAATATTATTTGAACTGCTTAGGAATTATTGTTTAAACTAATTGATCATGCAACAATGTTAGCAATATTTCCTTGAACTGATTAGAAATGGTATTATGAGATATTATTGTTTAAAGTAATCGATCATGCATAAATGTTACCAATATTATTTGAACTGCTTGGAATGCAAAGGAAATATTATTTGAAATGATTAAAATGCAAAGGAAATATTATTTGAACTGCCTAGAAATTATTGTTTAAACTAATCGATCATGCATGAATGTTAGCAATATTTCCTTCAACTGATTAGAATTGGCATTATGAGATATTATTGTTTAAAGTACTCGATCATGCATAAATGTTACCAATATTATTTGAACTGCTTGGAATGCAAAGGAAATATTATTTGAACCGAATAGAAATTGATGCTAAGGAAATATTATTTGAAATGATTAGAATGCAAAGGAAATATTATTCGAACTGCTTAGAAATTATTGTTTAAACTAATCGATCACGCAGCAATGTTAGCAAAATTTCCTTGAACTGATTAGAATGCAAAGGGAATATTATTTGAACCAAATAGAAGGAGGAAGTGGAGATAGAGAATGAGATGGAATCAGAGAACTTCCTGAGATTATTAAATAGTCGTTCCGAGAAGCCATGGACGCCTCTGCGTGAGCTGGAAGAGGGCTTACCTTATCCAATATGCGACGTGAGAGAGGCGTCCAACCAGCACGGGCGGCAAATTGTGCTCAAAATCCGGGTACCGGGGCTAAGAACAACGGATGTGTATCTTCCAGAAAGATTTAGCCGGATTTTGAGCACAAAAGACATTGAAAATTTCAAAAAAAAGTGTAAAACATTATCTCTGTTTGTAAAGCATGTTAATGCTTTTATCACTGACATAAAAATTGTTAAATTCTAATGTCGGTGATAAAAGCATTAACATGCTTTACATGTTATTATTATGTATGTGTGAATAGATAAATAAAAATGTAATATTGTTTCTATAAAAATTGTTTTCAATTCTTACCTGTTGTTGTTGTTGTTGTTGATAAGTTCGTAATCGTGAAATTGGATTGATTAATTTTTCTAGTTACAATAGTATTGCAAACATTAACAAAGGAACAAATTCCAGCTTCAAATATGGCGATAGATTAATCGAGTTGGATACCGGTGCATATGAAGTTGAGGATATTATAAAATCTTTAAAGAATAAATTGAATATTGATGGGAAGAAGAATAAACTTATTATACGTGCAAACGCAAATACTATGAAGATTGAAATTCATTCTGATAAAGCCATTGATTTAACACGTTCTGATTCGATTGCTAAGATACTTGGTTTTGATAATGTTGTTTTGCAGGCAAATAAATGGCATTATTCCAAACATTTGGTTAACATAACAAGCGTTGACAGTATTGTAGTTGAGTGTAATTTAGCATGTGGCAGTTACTCTGAGGGAAAACAAAAAACATATAATCTACGAATTTTTACCAGAGGTTCCTAGCGGTTATTTAATAAACGAAGTACCATCACCGATTATTTATGTACCTTTGAATACGCATCGAATTCAAACTATTAATGTAAAGGTAACGGACCAGAACGGATCATTTATTGATTTCCGTGGAGATACAATTACAATTAGGTTGCACATACGTGAAAAGTGATGGGTTATCTTATTTTCAACCCATGTTCAAATACATGCATGCACAATCAAGTCATTAGAGAAAGGAACGCGATAGCGTCAACACCTAAAAACAAATGTGCTTTGTCGGCTAAAAGCGCGAGAATATTAGAAAAGTTGGGTTTTATAGTTGATTGGCGAAATGTCAGGAGGTCCCGCAGCAATTAGTGAAATTCTGGATGTGGAGACAGACCTTCAGTTTTATAATGATATTACTAAATTCCAATTTCACACTCATACAGTTTATTCGGGTCAGGAAATAAAAAACTCTGACGAGGCACATATTGGCATAAATTCTTTAGATGTCTATTCTTTACCTTGTAAATCATTCATATTGATTGAGGGAACAGTTAACTGTACAAAACCGGGAACAGACCCAGCCGATGCACCAGTTGCAGCAGACTATAAATTAAGCAGTAACGTAATCGGCAACCTTTTTGACAAAATACGATATGAATTAGCAGGTCAGCAAATTTCTAAATCAAGATTGATTGGATTAACATCCACAATTAAAGCTATTCTAGTGAAGAATACTCTCGATAAAAACACATATCACTTGGCTGGTTTTGACAGAGCAGGAAATGAGCTAACGGATAATAAATTCACTTTCTGTGTACCGCTGAAATTAATCCTCCCGTTTTTTGAAGATTTTCAAAGAATAATTTTAAATTTGAAACAGGAACTCGTCTTATTGAGGTCACCGACAGATCTAAATTGTGTTGATTCTACAAGTGGAACAAGTGTTAGTGTGAAAATTACAAAACTACAATGGAGAATGCCCTACATAACTTTAGAAGATCATGTAAGACTGAAATTTTTGAGACTGCTCGATGCTGACACTCCACTGAAATTAGGTTTCCGGCATTGGGAAATTTGTGAATTACCAAATTTGCAAAATTCACTCAACCATTCTTGGGCAGTTTGTACCACATCGAGTTTTGATAGTCCAAAATACGTTATAATTGCATTTCAAACTGATTGTAAGAATAACATTAAAAAATCAATATCTAATTTCGATAGCTGTGTTATTTACAATGTTAAAGTATATTTGAACAGCGAGTATTATCCATATGAAAATCTGCTAGGTAAGAAGGAGGTATTATACCGCATGTTCCTGGATTTCGCGCCCTCGTATTATAATCATTCAATCAATAGCGAACTCGGAACAGAAATTGACTTTAAAACGTTTTGTGAATCAACACCGCTGATTGTTGTAGATTGTTCACACCAACCAAGTCATTTGAAATCATCGACAGATGTTCGTATTGAAATGGAATTTAATAGTGCAGTACCTGCAAATACTTCCACGTATTGCGTTTTAATTAGCGATCGTGTGATGGAGTACACACCTCTCACGAGCATGGTGAAAGAAGTTCAGTAATTTTATTGATAGAGCGCACCGCCTATATAAGGTGTGCATTCTGCTCAATTTAGTTCATTATCAGTTTCACCTTTGAACAGACAACATGTCCTATTCTTTGTGTTCTGATATTTTGGACAAGCCACAAACTCTCTCTATTGGTATTCAGTGCGATCTTGATAGTTTCTATTATGAACCAAGCCGCGGTACACCGATCCAGAAGCCGCTGCAGGTGGAGGAGGAGGAGAGGGAGAAAGACGAAGGATTCGAGGAGCCCGCCGCCGCCGAAGATAAAGAAGTGGACAAGCAGACGCCTATGAAAATTGCTACGGTTGATCTTCACTGGTTTAAACAAGATTGTAATCAAATTATTGTGAAAGAACTTGCCATAATTGATCAGTTTAATAATTATATTGTGTTACATTTCAAATCACCATTTGCAAAGACAGAATTGAGTGCAAAATTGTATAACGATGTAACATGGTTAGAACGTCACTATCATAAAATAAAATGGGAAGATGGAGATTTAGAATACAGTGACTCATTAATACGTGATTACCTTGCAGGTTATGAGAAAATTTTCACAAAAGGAACTGAGAAAGCAAAGTTTTTAAGAAGATTGCATAGCAACGTTCAATGTATACCAGAGGATTCTCCAAAACCTGATTTCAGCTTTTTCACTAGTTCATGGTGTTATGCTGCGTGTAACATTCATAAAAATAGACCACATTCTCGCTGTGCTTAATTCTTTGTTGTTTGAAAATATGTATCAAACAAATAATTTCTTGTGCGAAAACAATCGAATGCAAAGTATGAAAATGGCTCCGATGTACACGAATTCACAGAAAAGAAACTTTGCTCGTTATGGATTCTTCTACAACGGAAAGGATTTACAATGTGTTTATTGCCTGCATGCATTGAGACTGCATAAAGCACGTACATGTTGTCTCTCGTCAATTAATGAAGAAAGACCACTTAATTACTCTATAATAGTTCCTGCCTACACTTAGTTTTCTTCATTCGCTCAACAACATGGATCCAAGAAAGTGGTTGGCTGCTGACAACGAATTGGAAGTGAGGTTAAAAAACTGTATTGATTGGTACGATGAGTGTGAAAGTGCAATTAGGAAATCAACTCCTGAAAATTATAGTTTGGCGAAACAATTGAAAGACATTTTTCTAAGCACGGTTAATTTAAATGACATAAGAGACTATCTATGTTATTATCGTCCTTATAATTTGTGTATAGATAAGCTAATTAAAATTGAAGATGAAATTATGAATAGTTGTGCTGAAATGTGTAAATAAACGTTTTCTGCCTTCAAATGATTTTTCATTCCAATATCCCATTCACGATTTTTAGTTTAGTTGCTGCTTAGAGCTAGACCCGACAACACGTGTGGGGTGATCTTTTTTATACAGACACGAGCCCCTATAACACGTGCATCTCATCAATTTAGAAAGAGAGATATATCTTTCTCTATTCCCCTCATTCGAGACATGTCAAACATCTGCGAGATGCAGTGTTATGGTTTTTCAAAATTCAAAAAATTAACTCGTCTCTTGATGTCAATTTCATTTAACGAACTTGATTCAATTGCAAAGAATATTAAATTTTCAACAGGATGTCAAGATGTTGATTTACCGTTAACAAAAACAGAAAATGTACACTTTTCGATTTTATCTGAGATTTTTGAACTGCTCAATATTCTAGACAGCGGTCATCTACATTATGATTGTACAAATGATTCAGCATTATCTGTTGTTAAAAATTCCGATGAACTTTGGAAATGCTTGTACGATATTGCAGATAAAAAATGTAAAAGAACTTAGATCATTGTAGAGATTCACTAGTATAGCATTAGATGTGAGAGAGAGAGAATTTCTCAATTCAATTAGATGTAGAGAGAGTCATTGACCTCACTCTGGATTCACTAGTATAGCATTAGATGTAGAAATATGGATTCACTTTAATTTGACAGTAGAGAATTTTTCCCCCTCAAAGAGATTTTTTCCCTCATCTAGCATTCACTTTAATTTGTCAGTATAGCATTAGAAATATGGATTCACTTTAATCTGTCAGTATAGATGTAGAAATATGGATTCACTTTAATCTGTCACCAAGGGAATTTTTCCCTCTCAAAGAGATTTTTTCCCTCATCTAGCATTCACTTCAATCTGTCAGTATAGATGTAGAAATATGGATTCACTTTAATTTGTCAGTATAGCATTAGATGTAGAAATATGGATTCACTTTAATCTGTCAGTATAGAGAGGGAATTTTTCCTCCTAAAAGGGAAATTTTTTTTCCCTCATCTAGCATTCACCTCAATTTGTCAGTATAGATGTAGAAATATGGATTCACTTTAATCTGTCAGTATAGATGTAGTAATATGGATTCACTTTAATTTGACAGTAGAGAATTTGAGAATGGATTCACTTTAATTTGACAGTAGAGAATTTTTCCCTCTCAAAGAGATTTTTTTCCCTCATCTAGCATTCACCTCAATTTGTCAGTATAGCATTAGATGTAGAAATATGGATTCACTTTAATTTGACAGTAGAGAATTTTTCCCCCTCAAAGAGATTTTTTCCCTCATCTAGCATTCACTTTAATTTGTCAGTATAGCATTAGAAATATGGATTCACTTTAATCTGTCAGTATAGATGTAGAAATATGGATTCACTTTAATCTGTCACCAAGGGAATTTTTCCCTCTCAAAGAGATTTTTTCCCTCATCTAGCATTCACTTCAATCTGTCAGTATAGATGTAGAAATATGGATTCACTTTAATTTGTCAGTATAGCATTAGATGTAGAAATATGGATTCACTTTAATCTGTCAGTATAGAGAGGGAATTTTTCCTCCTAAAAGGGAAATTTTTTTTCCCTCATCTAGCATTCACCTCAATTTGTCAGTATAGATGTAGAAATATGGATTCACTTTAATCTGTCAGTATAGATGTAGTAATATGGATTCACTTTAATTTGACAGTAGAGAATTTGAGAATGGATTCACTTTAATTTGACAGTAGAGAATTTTTCCCTCTCAAAGAGATTTTTTTCCCTCATCTAGCATTCACCTCAATTTGTCAGTATAGCATTAGATGTAGAAATATGGATTCACTTTAATCTGTCAGTATAGAGAGGGAATTTTTCCTCCTAAAAGGGAAATTTTTTTTCCCTCAGCTGGGCAAGGGGAAGGGGAGAGAGAGAGAGAGAGAGAGATATCTCTTTTCAACCCCCTCACCTCCACTGGACAAGGGGAAGGGGAGAGAAAGAGAGAGAGATATCTCTTTTCAACCCCCTCACCTCCACTGGACAAGGGGAAGGGGAAATCTATTTTTAGAAAGAGAGAGAGAGAAAGATATATCTCTCTCTTTTCAACCCCCTCACCTCCACTGGACAAGGGGAAGGGGAAATCTATTTTTAGAACACCCCCCACCCTACAGGCGGGGGGAAGGGGAGGCGTGATAGACGAGGGGTGAGAGGGGGGAGGGGATTTCGAGCAAAAAAGTGGCTTCAAAGTATCAGTTTATATCTACTTTCATTACCTTTTTACTCTTGCAAACTTTCGATTTCGATTTTTATTTTTCATGCCTTCTGCATATAACTCTAGGCCTTCAGTGAATATTTTTTTTTATGAGTTTTCTCGAGCCGAAAATGTTTCTGTTGACGGTGAGGTTTTGTAGTGCTTCTTTTCAAGAACACCACAAGATTTACTGACCGAAGTCAGATTCAAATATAGCGCCATTCGATGGTTGATTTTACAAACTTGGGAATAATACAATAACGATCTATTTTATAAGCAACGTATATTTATTTGAATACATTAAATTATATTATTACATAAAATAAATACAGAGATAAATAACATGACAAAATAATATCAAATAATATATTATGTCTTAAACTTTAAACAGCTGTTTGAGTTCCAGCACTGAATTTTGAAAGCCAATAGAAAGGTTTGTTCTGTTTTTGTTGTGTATTCTTCTATTGGTAATAAAAGTAGAGGGAAATAATTTTTTTAATGATATGACCAATCACATAATTTCTTTTTTAATTAATCTAACAGAGTCAGACATGTTGTTTTTTTTCGAACAAGCTTCTTCTAGGAAGCAGGTAGGTAGGGTTTTGTCTTTTGGCTCGGAACTTCGGCTTAGGATGTACACTCTAACACTCATGTCTAAGTATATAGTTTTAAGCACTTTTAAGCACATATATTATTCTTTTATAGCTTTATGAGGATGGTATATGTTGTTACATGTGTGAGCGATCGAAATGTCCAATAAATCAATTTGTATGATAAATAGTGCTTTTAATGAATTGTAGGAACTGATGCTAAATCCATTAGTGTGCAGTAACCCACATTCTCTACTTTGCTGACTTCATGCCGGAAACCAGTAAAAAACAAGAGAAATGGTGCATCGTTTATTGAACATTATGTTTCATTCAAATGCAAAATTCAACTGAAAATTACTCTCTTTTTCAAATAGAACATTAAAAAAAGGAAAGTTGAGTTATTGTAGTATTTATACTGTATTTATTGCCAAAATTACCGTAGTTTGTGTTCAACCACGTCATTTACGAACTCCCCACCAATACTCTAGGGGTTTAGGGCATTGTTCCTGGGTGAAAAACACAGATTCGTCACAGTCATCATCATCATCATCATCAGCTCTAAGAATTGAAATGTGTGACAAAAGCAGAAGGATGGGAAAGTCCTGTCTACCTGCCTGTTCTACAAATGACAGGTTTTTGAAATTCTATTTCAAGTAACTTGCATTCAATTTCCAACATGTGTTTCAAACTCTATTCACTGTTTACCATCCTATCTCCTCCCTACCTGAACTTGTCATTATTTTTAGTTTATTGACCTTTCGGCTGAAACTAAACAATTCTGACTGTTGGCTTCTTATACACACTACATTTTGTATGTTGAAGTGAAGAGAGATAACTTTGTAGTTGAGAGGTCCAAAATTCGTTATAGAAGACAATAAGCAGCCAAAATTCTGAAATGTCATGGGACAAGGTAAAAATATTTGTTGCTTAGAAGAATTTATTAAGTGGTGGCTTGTTATAGAGAGGCTCGACTGTATAGCAATTTGAATATAGTGTGCTTGTATATACTGTATAGCAATAGGCCTATATAGATGTATTAAATAATATATAATAAACAATATATGGGAACATAATTGACCGAGAAAAGTGAGTTTAAGATTTAAGTCGACGGTTTTGCATTTCTCCTTATGTTTATAATTATGTTCCGAATTTACGGCGAAACACGGTAATAGACTTTCATGAAATTTGACAGGTATGTTCCTTTTTAAATTGCGGGTCGACATATATACAAGGCTTTTGGAAATTTTGCATTTCAAGGATAATATAAAAGGAAAAGGCGCCTCCTTCATATGCCAATATTAGAGTAAAAATCACACTAGAGTATTATTCATCATAGATCAGCTGTCGAGAGGATTATAAATTGCATGCAATGACACAAGCAATTTAATATATCAATGTAACTTGTAAATTAATATCATCGATTAAATCATCATTGAATAAATGAATAAACGTAGGATCTCATAGGCCAGCTCAGAAAATTATGAGCTGCATAATCACGTCTCTGTGGTTGGGAACCCACCTGAAATTTCGATCCTAGCATGAGTAAAACTGCAGGTCTATTAATTGACCGAGCGAAGTGAGGTCTAAGATTCAAGTCGATGGTTTGGCATTTCTCTTTATGTTTAAATGTTTATATGTTGCACATTCACTGCGAAACGCGGTAATAGATTTTCATGCAATTTGACAGATGTTCCTTTTCAAATTGTGCGTCGATGTATATACAAGGTTTTTGGAAATTTCAAGGATAATATAAAAGGAAAAAGGAGCCTTCTTCGTATGCCAATATATTAGAGTAAGAATCAGACTATAGAATTATTCATCATAAATCAGCTGTCGAGTGGATTATAATAAATTGCATGCCATGATGCATATCTCAATGTAACTTGGGGAAAGAAATCAGCAGCTGTGTAGACTATTGATTGCATGCCTCATTGAATGCAATTTTTATGCACTATTAAATGAACTATTGATTGCATGCAATAACACATGCAATTAATAACTAAAATACCATAGTATTGGCTCTCAAATTTTCTCTGCTTTGAACTTGGGCTGTCCTGTTGCCAGTATGTCTTGAAGGAGATTAGCTTTTGATGTTAGCATTTTTGATACACCAACCCGAACAGCCATTAGCCGTTTTCACACCAATATCTTGCCAACATGACACAACAGGATAGAATTTACATGTGCATGTCGCTGGCCTGGCTATGATCGAATTTCAACATACTAACCATGTCAATATTTAGTACCTATTTCGTACTATTTAGTACCTCCAATGAAAAAATTTGTACCTCACCCCTAACTGAGTTATTGATTTTTCTAAAGTCTGGGCCAGAGACATGGTTGCCCGGCTATCTTCAAATTTGAACTCAAGCTGTGCACCAATATTTAGTACCTATTTAGTACTATTTATTTCCTCCAATGAAAAAATTTGTACCTTAAAGATGGCGGAGATACAGCATGAAAATAGTTAGGGTCAATGACCTCTCAGCCCGGCTATGTCTGAATTTCACCAATCTAAATATGCCAATATTTAGTTCCCATTTAGTACTATTTAGTACCTACAATAGAATTTTTTTTATCTCAATGGTTACAGAGTTATTGCATGAAAATAGTTGGGGTCAATAACCTCTCAGCCCGGCTATGTTTGATTTTCATAAATCCAATCATGCCATTTAATAGTACCTATTTCGTACTATTTGGTACCTTCAAAAAAAAAATTTCACCTCAAAGGTAACAGAGGAAATACAGCATGAAAATAGTTAGGGTCAATGACCTCTCAGCCCGGCTATGTCTGAATTTCACCAATCTAAATATGCCAATATTTAGTTCCCATTTAGTACTATTTAGTACCTACAATAAATTTTTTTTTATCTCAATGGTTACAGAGTTATTGCATGAAAATAGTTAGGGTCAATGACCTTTCAGCCTGGCTATGTCTGAATTTCATCAATCCAATTATGCCAATATTTAGTACCTATTTCGTACTATTTAGTACCAACAATAAAAATTTTATTTTCTCAAAGGTTACAGAGTTATTGCATGTAATAGCAGGGGTCAATGACCTCTGCCCATGGGCAAGTCACTGGCCCGGCTATGTCTGAATTTCAGTACTATTTAGTACCACCATTAAAAACATTTGTACCTTCATGTAGAGCTTGCACTATGTCAGTGGAGCGGCGCAACGTGGCGTGGCGTGGCTATGTCTGAATTTCAACAAACTAATAATGCCAATATCTAGTATCCATTTTTTACCATTTAGTACCATTATTAAAAACATTTGCACCTTTATGTAGAGTGTGCACTACGAAGGTGGAGCGGCGCAACGCAGTGCGGCGTATCAAGTGATCAAGTGTACCTCCATCACATAGAAGAAAGAATTCCTCCTACTTTGTGACCTCCATGCATTGGACCGCAGCGCGGCGCAAATCTCGAATAGTCTCTGAACTTTTCGGGATCGGAACCACGTCGTGCTGTGCCGCGCTTGCAGTGAAAGAGAATATTATCATTAATACATAGTACATAATCAGGTAATTCACAAAAAAAATCTATACATCAATTATTAAACAATTATAATTCATATTAATATTTATCCTACCAAGTACTTTATCAAATTATCAGTTATTTCGTTATCAACAAACACAATTTATGAGCTGAGCTATGCTTATCTTTTAATATTTTATAATGTTGATTATTAATCTTGAGTGTAGAATTATCAGTGTTATTCATTATTGTTTATCACATGAAGCAACAAATTACCTATCATTAATGTAATTCGATATTGATGATGTTTGTTTTAGTAAACCTATAAAACAGTTGTCCCTAAGATACCTATTCTAGAATTAGAAAAAAGGGTGGGCACCTACACTAATTGTTTCTTCAATCCAATCATATGCATAAAATATGGTTATCAAAATTTAAACATAAAACATAATATATGCGGTTAAACTCCAACTGGACACAATAACTAATTCCATCCTAAACTTGAATGGGAAACAAACAATTTGAAAGTGCTTATAAAGTAATCAATTAGCTGCAAGTATTAAAAATTATTATTCATTAAACACAAATATTTCCAAATTAAGAAGCAATAATATAATTATAGAATCACAAATTTATATGGTATCAGCATATAAATATGTAGTTTCAAGTCTAGCCGGTATTTAGACTCTCATTCCAATCTTGAAGACACAAAATATTGATAAACACCTGAAAATAGAATTATCATCAATTTAATTAATTAGAAGTAGCAAACATACCCTTAATATTTGATGAGATAGTTTATCTCATGAGATTCACATAGTTTATCTCACGGTGAGGTTCACATTGCTGTCAAGGTTGTCAGGTTCTTTGCTAGGGTCCTCTGGTAGGATCTCCCGGTGACGAAACCTCTTCATCATCGCCTGATTGGTTCGCAGCATCTTGCCGGTAGCGACCTCCTGCAGAGCATAGCATCCCTTGCCCAGGATGTCTGTCACTCGATAGGGTCCCTTGAATTTAGGACATAGTTTAGCTGAGAATTTTTTCAATTTACTCGATAATACATGGTTGTGGATCAAAGTCAAATCATTAATCATAAATTGTCTTCTAGGTTTATGATTCATTTGATATTTACATCTATGAATCACACCTCTATTTTTGATGCGATACAATATTTTTTTGTTTCGGATCTCTTCTCGTTCCAATGTGAAATCATTATCACTCTTGGAAATTTCACATATTTGAAAATTATATTAGTCAATTTTCTATTCAGCATGAGCTCCATCGGTATATGATTAGTAGTCTCACTGAAAGTATTATTAATAACAAATTCTGCTTTGTCTATACCATAGGTGATGTTTATCGGGTTGAATGTAGGTTCGTAGGACACGTCCTACCTCTTTCAATTGTCGTTCAGACAGATTCGATTCAGGATGATAAATAGAAATATAATAATATTTGATACCAAGTTCAGTCATAGCATTGCGCCAAGCTTTGCACTGGAAATAGGTTCCGTTGTCACTGATTATGGAATCAAAAGATCCATAATCTTGAATGTATTGTTTCACACATTTTATTAAACTTACTGCATTAGCTTTCACCAATGGATACAATTTAGTGAATTTGGTGAATCCATCATGGATGATAGCTACCCATCTATATCTTCCACCCGGAAGCTCTCCAAATACATCAATAAATACTTTCTTACCTCTATGTTCAGATATAATAGTATGCATCTCAAGAGTTTTCTTTTCATTTGAAGTTTTAACTAGCTGGCATATTTTACAATATTGCAATACTTTAGTAACTTTACGATAACCATTTTTCGAATAGAAAGTTTCTGCAATGACTTTATAAGTCTTATTAATACCTACATGGCCATATCTCTCATGATATTCCATAATCAAGTCATCATACATATCAGTAGGCACACACAATTTCCAAAAGTTGTTCAACTTACACTTCCTTGTAAATAGTAAATTATCTTGTACAGTATAATATTTTCCTATATGCATGTCATTATTGTTTAGTTTCTGTCTAATTTTATTCAATTGTATGTCATTTGATTGGGTATCTTTTATTTGTTGTATTATTTGGTGAAGGTTTTTGTTATCTTTGATAATATTCAATACTTTGAACTCATTAGAATTCCTATGACAAACATTACCTTGATAATCAGTCCTAGAAATAATATCGGGAACAATATTGTCCTTACCCGCTACATATTGCCTTTCAATGTCAAAATTTTGCAAGAAAAGAATCCAACGTCCCAATCTCCCATGGCCGATTTTACATTTCTTTAGGAACGTTAATGCCTTGTGATCAGTACGAACAATTATTTTACGGTTACCAAAATAATTATGGAGTTTGGTCAGGCCAAATACTACACTCAGACACTCCTTTTCAGCTATAATATAAGATAATTCCGCTTTGGATAAAACTCTACTAGCATAGGCTATAACATCATGTTGTCCATCAGACGTTTCATGAAACAATTCTACAGCTAGCCCTATGTCACTGGCATCAGTGGCCATTATAAAATCACGAGTATAATCAGGATGTTTTAAAACTATACAATCAATAAACTTATTTTTTATTTCTTGAAAAGTTGCATCATCCTCTTTAGTCCAAATAAATTTACTATCTTTCTTTGTCAGATGGCTAAATTTACTGGTTAACATTGAATGATGATCCTGAAACTTACGATAGAAATTGCAAAGACCCAGAAAAGATTGGAGTTGTTTTAAAGTTTTCGGAGTTGGAAATAATTGAATTGCATCTAGCTTAGATGGGTCGGCTTCGATTCCATCCTTACTAATAAAGAAACCAAGATACTTTATTCGTTCAGCATAGAATTGTGATTTATTCAATTTAAGAGTCATGATTCCTGCTTTCAATTTTTCAAAAACTAATTTCAACCTTTCAATGTGTTGTGGTAGTGAAGTGCTACTAATAGCCATGTCGTCTACATACGTTATTACAAAATCGGCATGATATTTTCTATCGGTTCGGGTTCAGTATAATCTTTTTCTAAGTATGATGACACATGACGTCCATCAATACATAACCTTATAGAACCGTCAGGTTTTTTGACAATCACCATTGGGTTAGTATGGGGGCTATTACTAGGTTCTATAATGTTTTGTGCTAATAGTTTTTTGATTTCCTGCTTGACGGCATCTCTATAGTGAAATGGGACAGGATAACTCTTTCTATTAAGCTCGACTTCACCTTTCAACTGTAATTCACAAATACAATCTTTTGCAAGGCCAGGGATGTCTGAAAAGACAGTTTTATTTTATTCAAACACATTAACTAATTCCTCAACCAACTCAGGTAGCAGCTCATCTCTCAAGTGGTATCTAATATTGCTAATTTGATACTTCCACAGTTCTTCAAAATTATCTTCACTTTTATCCATAGTGATATTGAATAATTTGTTATATCTTTCAGTTTCTCTGCATATGAAAGGGAACTCTCTATTTCTTAAAAATAGGATATCATTATTAAAGTCGACAACAGCTTTCTCTTCTTTAAGAAAGTCAAGGCCTACCAATATGTCTACATTTAAATCGGGCACAATGAGAAAAACAATAGGTACATGAATTGTATCAAAGACTACATCAAGCTATACTTGTTTATTGACTCGTTTAGTTCTACTACCGGTAGCTAACATTAAACTAACATGGGGGGCTGGAACAATGTCCAACCTTACACTAGCTTGTCTCATTTCATCAACTAATTTTTCATTTATTACATTCACCTCAGAACCAGAATCAATAACTAATGTGTACGTTTCATTAAAAATACTTATTTCAACCTCAGCTAAATCATAGCCTGTACGGGGTTGGGTCTCAATTTCTTCCAATAAATCTTTAAATATACAGTTTACTATACTGGTTTCAACAGAATCTTCCATAGGAACCTCTTCACATGAGTTACCTAGATTGTTATGAATTAACTCAGTATTATGAACAGGTAATATTTCATTGAAATTTAAGCTACTTACTAGATCATGAGTGTTAACTTCATTTTTGTCTTCACTAATCAAAACTTCATTGTAGAGGTTACAGTTATCTTCCATAACTCTGGGTGAATCAGAATCATAAGAATGAGTTTGTAAATCATTATTTATTTGTTTATTATTAACTTCCATGAGAACTTTAGTTGTATTTTGAAGACAGTCGACAGTATTATGGAAACATAACCTATGAATATTATTAGAAGTCTCTTCATCTTCATTGATAACAGATGCTACTGAATCAGCTGTTACTTGTATCTTGCTGCATTCATTTTCATGTTCTGAGTAGGAATTTTGTTGTCAACAGCTGTACTACATAATTTATGATTATCTACTTCTTGGGCTTTATTACTATTGATTATAGAAATTTCCTGATTGATAGTATTCTTAGTTGTCGTTATTTCGTCAATAATTCTTTTCTCATTGCTTTTAAACCAACCTATAGAATTCGGACACTCAGGGAATTGGGATTTTCGTTGTCCGCAAATTAGTTTAAATGACGCTGATTGCCTTGGTTGTTATTTGAAAAAGGCCTATTAGGAAACTGATTAACTATAGGCGAGTGATTGAACCTAATCGGATGTGGGCCGTACATTGGTGCATTTATGGGTCCCTGAAAATTATTAGCACCATGATACATCGATGGAATAGTGGGAGACATTTGATTAGGATTGCCTTGAAATTGGTTGTAACCTTGACCGTTTTCTGAACCTGAATTTCTGAAATTATTCACAGTATTTCTACTATTCTTATTCTTATAAGAATTAGAGTTTGTATTGTTAAATCTATTTTCATTAGGCCGGGCACCTGTGTTATGATTATTATGATCATGACTACCATTTACAAAATTCTGGTTAATACAAGGTGGTGGTACTGAAAAATCGAATTGATATTCAGGATTAAACATCCTATTTCTGTTCATGTCATCATTTGGCTTATTGTTTTTCATATTATGTTTGTTTCGAGATAGGGAAGGTTGATATTTTTCTTGAGTTGAAAAAGCATTAAGCACAGTCAAAAATGATTTAGAATCAGTTGCATTACGAACTATGGCAGCTGTCAAAATGACTTCATCAAAGTGACCCTTCAACATATTAAAAATAACATCTTGTTCCATGGGAGGTTTAAAACTTTTAGCTATATTCCATTTTGCAACGAAATATTCTGAAAGACTCAAATTCAAACCGGGCATAAATTTTCCACGATGAAGGTTGACTTTGGCTTCATTCTGTATGGCTGGTGACCAGAATCTTTCAACAAATTGGGATTGGAAATCATCAACATCTTTTAAGTCTACTTTCACAAAATCCCACCAAGATCTGTGAGATTGGTTACTAGCAAAGCAATTTTCCAAAATACCTCGGACTCTACTCCAATTAGTAATCTGATTTCTTTTGAGATAATCGTTAAGGTTATCTAAAAAATTCATAGGGTTTCTTAAATCAATGGAAGAATTAAAGTCATATTTATCAAAATAATTGTTAGGTGAGACATGATTATTATTCAAATTAGTATGATTCAGAGATTCTTGAAGAGATTGTTCTAACTGGCTCAAGTCAGACTTCACAGTGTTCTGAAACTGAACTAAATTAGATTCATTATTTTTACAAGCAGATAAAAGATCATCTATTTTATTTATAGTAGTACTATTGATTTTTTAACTGTTGTTGCCTTCAAACTACTTTCAATTGATTGGATTTTTTCATTGACATTTTTATTTGATTTTTCAAAATTGACGGTTTTATTTTCAGTTTGAATTTGAATTTGTTGTAGGTTAGTAATTTCAACTTTGTTAGCAGCTACAACTTTCTCAATTACCTCTAGCTTCTGGTTAGTTTCAACTTTATTTTGTTCTACTTGGCTAGCAATGACTTGAATATTTTCCTTACAATTATTGACATTAGTTGTTATTACAAATTTATGGATATTAAAATTTGATTATAGGCTGTCAACCCTACTGTTAGTTTTAGCACTACTTTCTTGCAATTCGTTATATTTTTCATTAGAACTTATTTTGAAGGTACTTAATTCTTCGCTTAAAGCCTGGAATTGAGCTTTAGTTTCAATTGCCTGTTTGGACAGTTGAGTGGACAGTTTGTTAGTCAAACCTTCCATAGCTTGTAACAACTTCTGTATATCTAAACCTACCATACTATTGTTACTGGTCACATTCGGTTGATTTGATTCGACATTTTCATTTGACTGTATGCAAGTTAAATCAAGACTTTCTCCTACATTCTCGGTATCTATAGTTTCTATTTGATTGACATTTTTAGAATATTTATTTGGCAAGGCTTGTGCATCAGCATCTATGCCAGGATTCATAGCATTACTACACATCGTTTCACTAACAGTGATACTGGGGTCAAATTCACTCTGATTACTACAGTTTGCCTGTGCAAATTGACTATTTAATCTGATCTCATTACTTATTACTGCTTGATTCATAGATTTGTTAGAACTATTAACAAGAATGGTTGTATCAATCGACTCATTAGGTACTAGAATTTGAAACATAGTCTATTTCGGGAACATTAGAGTTTACATCTTGCTCAGTAGAATCCATTTCAACTAACTGGGGATTTACTATTCTCTTCCTCAAGTAATATGGAGATAATGCCTTGATAGTTTTACCTTTGGTTTTATTCATGACACATTGATATAATCTTTATTAAAATTTCACACAAAACTACTATGCTAAGCATTTGCATAACCTTTGCAAATGTATTGAAATGCTTACTAACAATATACAGATAATAAATTCAAGTAGGCAAAAAAGTAATGCCTGGTATACGCCTGGGTTACTTCAGCTACAGAGTTTTGTCTTGGCTCTGGATTGCAGAAGGAAATCTTGTCTTGATGAGGAAGAGAGGAAGAACATCCATAATCAATACATTAAGGCAAAGAGGATTTACAGGCAGGAGGTGGACCTTGCAAAACGGGAGGCTAACATTAGCTCAATCAATCAGGCCAATAACAAATGTAAGGCTGCTTGGGACCTAGTAAAAAGTATTTCAGGACCAAGTAAGCAAAGTTTGAAGCCAAGAGTCAAAGCAAGCCCTGATGAATTCAATAATTTCCTGATACAGGAGGTGGAAAAAATTGTCAGTGCCCTACCAGAAACAGACAGAACACAGGTGGCTGCTAGCAGACTCTTTCAGCAACCCAGAGATGGTACTGTAGAAATGGAGAACTGGGACCCAGTAACACCAGAAGACATTATTCAAATGGTGAGTCACTTCAGAAATAAAAAGACTCAAGATATCTACGGTATGTCAGTTGACCTGTTGAAATCTATTATTGATGTCATTGCCCATCCTCTTAGTGTAGTGTTGAATGCATGCCTTAGCAAAGGATATATCCCCACAGCCCTAAAACTGGCTAGAACAGTGCCTATCTTCAAGAAGGGTGACCCTACAACCCTGAAAAGCTACAGGCCAATTTCTATTATTCCCGCACTGGCCAAGATCTTTGAAGCCTTTATGAAGATTCAACTAATGGACCACTTTGAGAGCAATAACCTATTTTCAAGTGTGCAGCACGGTTTCAGGCGCGGTAAATCAACAGTCACAGCTGTTTCCAAGCTGGTGTGTGACATCCTAGATTCTTTTGAAGAGGGGGACTCAGTGGCGTTGGCTCTGGCAGACCTGAGTAAGGCATTTGAGTGTGTCCCGCATGATATTCTGCTGGAGAAACTTGAAGCATATGGAGTTGTAGGTCGGGTCCTTGCCACCCTGGAATCCTACCTAACAGACAGAAGGCAGATCCTTTCGCTGGAGGGAGTTAACTCAGGTCCTCTACAGGTTAATCATGGGGTGCCACAAGGATCAGTGATTGGACCCCTCCTTTTTCTGATTATGATCAATGACCTTGGTTTGCAGGGAGGCATCCTACTTTTTGCTGACGACACCACAATCTTTGCCAGAGGGAGAACACCAGTGTTGGCGCAGAAGGCGGCTGCAGATATTTTTGGACAAGCAAAACAGTGGTTCAACAATAATAAGCTGAGTCTAAATGAAGACAAGACACAAGAGACTACCTGTAGCCTCAGTACAAACCAGCTCATCAATCGAACTGAGGTCAAGCTACTAGGATTTACGCTGGATTCAAGACTCACCTGGGGTAGCCATACCAACAAACTCTGTCTGAAGCTATCCAGGGTGATATTTCTACTCAGACGTCTAAAGCCTCTTATTTCAAGGAAGCATCTTGTTGAAGTCTACTTTGCCTTGTTCCACAGCCATATTATCTACGGACTGCAGATGTGGGGACATGCGCCCGGATGTAATGATGTGCTTCTTCAACAGAAAAAGGCATTAAGAATTTTGGACTCAGCCGGATACCTTGATCACTGTCGGCCGATCTTCATCAGACTGGGTATCTATACGGTGTTCAACCAGTATATTCTGCTCTCCTTGCTACACATAAAAAGTCATTATCACTCAATGACAAGAAGAGCCGATAAGCATTTGTATAATACCAGAGGGAAAGCAAAAATTGATGTACCCTTCTGCAGATTGAACAAGAAAAGAGACTGTTTCCCTGTACTGGCACAGAAGATCTTCAATGCGCTGCCGGACATGGTGAGGGATCTGGATGACAGAAGTTTTGGTGGAAGGATCAGAGCCTGGCTGCGTGGGATGCCATTCTACTCTGTGGCTGAATACTTTGAGGCCGACAAGTCTTTAATTTGATTCAAGTGACTTAGAATCCAATCGACCATCTCGATCTATTTTTAATCTTTAAAAAACGTTAATGTTTGACAAGTTTTGTAAAATTTTTTACAATCAACGACGACCAAATTAGGTCTGAATATAAAATGACGCCGTCCATCCAGGAAGCTGGTCAATGACGAAGGACAGAAGAGAAAGAAGAAGAAGAAGTACAAAACCGGGGTATTTTATGAGTAAAGTAGGTTGTATGTCTCACAAAGGTGTAACATTTGTATAACACCAGGGGTACCATTTGCACCATTTCTCTTGTTTTTTACTGGTTTCCAGCATGAAGCCAGCAAAGTAGAGAATGTGGGTTACTGCGCACTAATGGATTTAGCATCGGTTCCTACAATTCATTAAAAGCACTATTTATCATACAAATTGATTTATTGGACATTTCGATCGCTCACACATGTAACAACATATACCATCCTCATAAAGCTATAAAAGAATAATATATAAGTGCTTAAAACTAGATACTTAGACATGAGTGTTAGAGTGTACATCCTAAGCCGAAGTTCCGAGCCAAAAGACAAAACCCTACCTGCTTCCTAGAAGAAGCTTGTTCGAAAAAAAACAACATGTCTGACTCTGTTAGATTAATTAAAAAAGAAATTATGTGATTGGTCATATCATTAAAAAAATTATTTCCCTCTACTTTTATTACCAGTAGAAGAATTTTTTAATTAAATGGATCTTGACAAACACATAAGCACATCATTTGTATGATAAGCTACAGTATGTTCAAACTAATAGAATCTATGAGGAAGGAAAAATAAACATTTTAACTTTGGTGTAGACGCAGCTTTAGCTAGTCACTGAAAAGCCTTCCAACGGATACCACCAAATAGTAGCAAAACTGCCTTAAATATTACTAAGAATATTTATGATATGAATCATGGAGTTGTCTGATACTTTCATTTACGATGAAACTTTCATTACACATAGGATGTCTAATCTGGCAAGTCAAGCAGCTTATTCAGATCCAGTTATTGCAGATTCGGCTCATAGTTTCCAATACCGTATCTATGATTGACTCTTAGATAGAAATACGGTACCTATATTTAACTTTGAATATCATATTTTTACCCTTTTGAAAATGAATATTTCTACAAATTTTGAATTTTATTTGGGAAGCTGTCAATTGTAATTAAGAATTGTGAATTGTAATTGAGAAATAGTAAGATGTAAGTTACATGGGAAGTTGTTAATTGAAGATAATCCACTTGTCCAACGTCATATTCCATACTTGCATTCTTTGCATGAATTTTAATTCATGAACAAGATCAACTGGATTTTTAATCAGATTTCTTAATTAAAACAGAAACTTCTGACTAACAAATCTTATTTCCGCATCTCAAATTGAATTCATACTTTCTCAAATACAATTCACTATTCTTAATATTACATGATGTGATAACTTCTAAAATACAAATGTCTATTCTCAATTATTACAATTGATACTTTCTTGAAATTTGAAAAGGTATAGATTATTACAAGTCTGGTATAGGTAATACCTACACATTTATAATCAATTCAACCAGATTTTAGCGAATACTTAGCCGTGATAAAAAATAACCATTTAATAACAATAATAATGCTTTTATCAAATCAAGAGCTTTTACAAACACAATTTTGTAATGATTTTAAATCAATACAATATAAAATACCTTCAAATAGTAAATTATCCACTGAGTAAACTGAATTCCATTCAATCACAACAATACATGAAAAAGGATTGTCTGTTTCATTGTTAAATCATAACTAAGTGCCAAAAGCCGGTTGAATTTTGATTGTGAATAATTCCAGGAGAGCCAATCAGACAAACCGTCTTTTAAAAAAATGCATCTCTGATTGGTTCTCGTGAAATTAATCACGGTTAAAATTTAGCCGGCTTCTGTGCAACTAACATTAAATAGAGATTATTAATATAAAATTTATCAAACAAATATGAGAAAAATAACATTGTAAAAATCATCTGTCTGTAATAATCATTTTAGTAAAAATAGAATTTCATTCTTTACCTATTCTTCCAGTTTTTTTCTAATAATGCAATGTTTCCAAATACCGGTAACATTGCCTGTTAAAATTATGCCAAAAATAAGGCTAAAAACAGCGTTTTGAAGTGCATTATTGCATTATTGTATTTCGAAAATTACACAAAGTACATCTAATTGAAATTTTGTGAAGTTCATAACAAGATAAGCAATGCAATTATTACTGATAAGAATGTACTAGAATAATAATGTACTAGAATAACAAACTGAAACTGGTGATTAGGTTAGTGATTAGTTTCCATAATGGGCCTACATTTTTAATTCACAATAAATTATTTTAAGTTGCCCGCACTACTAACAAAGAATCTACTTTATTATTGTAGCTACAATACATACGGCCTATCTAAATAATCTTCTACATAATTTATTTTATACATTAATACAAATAAATGTAAAAATGATTCAAACTTTTCTTTTAGCCAGCTCTACGTAACGTATTAAATATAGTTTTAAATTATTTTCATATAAGTATTTTAAGTTTTAAATCAGTTACCTTTGATTTGTAGCTTGAAGTGAGTTCAAATAATAAATAAATAAAATGTGAACGCACTGTAAGCATGTAAGCAATAAACAGTGTTAACATAACTTTTAAACCGTGAAGTGCAAAGCTTTTACAGTGTGGAAACGTGGAAGTGGAACGATCCTATCGTTCCACTCAAGTTTATTTCTGTTTACATTTTTGACTGTCGACCAGCTCTCCAGTCGAACAATTTATACCCACCCCTTCGTACCATTAAAACAATACCATTGCAAATCATACACTACCATTATAACGTGGACCTCACTATAGATACTCAAAGAATACTTTTGAATAACTATGTGATAACTGTGACTGTTGCTGGCCGTTACTCTGTTTCTGTGACAAAGAGAAGCAGCTGGTCGCGATGATCTCACCTGATCAACATATGATTTCTTTGTCTACTGTTTTGGTTTGTCTTACGACGTGACGAGAAAACCGGTGCGTGTGCGTGTATGTAACCAATGCCATTTGTAAACGTGTTACACTTCACATTTAAAGTTCATAGTGTAAATTTCAACTAGTAAGTTTTTTCTGAATAGTCAAACGTTTATGTGTCTGGCTCAGCTAATTTACTTCCAATATTTCAATTCAGAATGTTCAACATTTCCTTGTCAAAACTGTTTCTTGCAGTATCACTTTTTCCTTTAGTTTCATTGCAGTTGATACAGGAAAACGTGAACTATAAAGAATTGAGATGTTTGGGTAAGAGAATTATTTTTATATTATAGTTTTTGATAGTTTAAAATTGTGGCGAAGTACTATTTCTAAAATATATGTGTTTGTTTTATTATATAATATGTGTTCTTCGAAAACATCTTCAGTGAAAGACTGAACCGCTTGATAGATTCTTGTTGGCCATTTTTATTGCAAATTCGGATATTTGCATCTGCATTAAGAATACTGTTTCAAGCACAGTATACATACAGTATGGAAACTTGGCTAGTACCCTGACGCTAAAATCCGCCATCTTGTTAGGAAGCGCCGCATTGTAATAGTATTGATGGTAGGTTCGGATCACTTTAATGATCCGGATCAATTGATCTCATTCACTGCTACGAGCCAATCAGAAGACCAGGATTGGAACTTCCCAAGGTCACGTGACGTGTTTAGTATTGGCGTCATGTAAAAAGCATTGGTTAGATAGGCGATTGATTACAAGTTTCCATTCTGTATATTCTGTGGTTTCAAGCTCATCGTTTGTCGATATAAAACATGAAAATTTGAAACGAGAACGAAAGATCGATACGGTACCACTATCCAGTGATGTGCACGGTGGAGGCATGCACCGATCCACTTCAGTTATGCTTCAGAAGCGCCACTGAAATAAAATTATGTTTGGCTAAAGTAAAGACTGTGTGCCACCATACCTGTATCACATTCTTGGTTGTAATCGATTTATTATGTTTTTTTGATCCTTGACGACTCAGTCCATGTACCATCTGAGCATAAATTCATCCTTAAATATGCAAGTAATGATGATATTATTCAAATTATCAATAATATGAGCACAAATAAGTCTCCAGGCTTTGATGATATTGGCGTTTCAGATTTGCAAGCCCTGAAAGAGCATATAGTAAATCCTCTTTGTCGAATGATGAATCTATCGATTTCTAAAGGCATATTCCTAGACTTTTTAAAAATAGCCATTGTAGGCCAATTTTTAAAACTGGTGCTCGAGATGACCTGGAGAATTTCAGACCAATAGCTAAATTATCAGTGCCTGAGAAGATATTCGAAAGATATTTATCAATCCATTTAAATCAATACCTATCTGACAATAATATCCTGTCAAATGTTCAATACAGCTTTCAAAAAGGGAAATCTGCAGAAGCACTTCTTTTAAATTTTACCCACAAGATAAATAATTTTTTGAATGATAGATTTCATGTTTTAGCATTATTCATAGATTACTCGAAGGCCTTTGATACTCTGAAGCATAATATCCTTCTGGATGAGCTTCATGACATTGGAATCACAGGAAATGTTCTAAAGTTGTTTGAGAGTTAACTGAGTGACAGATTCTTTCTGGTTAAGTTGGGGAACAATCAAAGCGAATTATTCAAAAACGACGATATTGGTGTCCCACAGGGTAGTATCCTGGGTCCTGTCTTCTACAATATTATCTCAACTACAATATTAACTCAATTTCAAGCATGATCAGAAATGGTGACATTTTTATGTATGCTGATGACACAGCTTTAATTGTTGGGCATAAAAATCTTAAAGTTGCAGAGCAACGTTTGCAATCTGACTATAATAGGATTCTTAGGTGGTCACGTGACATAAATTTAGTCATTAATAAGAAAAAAACAGTTTTAATGCATTTTAAATCACCACATATGAGATGTAATAAAACTCCAAAAAATATCAGTCATTACTGCCTCTGTCTTTCTAAATTACTTCAAACTTGTAGTTGTCCATCACTAACTCAAGTTGACGATACCTGATACCTCGGTTTGATAGTTGACAGCAGAATCAGATTTCATCCACACATCAACTACATCTCGAAAAAACTTCAAGCATTAAGCGCAAAAATATTTTACATGCATAAAACTATTCCAGTCGACTGTTTTCACCTAATTTATAAATCTCTCGTAGAGTCTATCATTAGGTATGGTATAGATTCATGGGGCTGTGCAGCTGACTATTTGTTGCACAGAGTAGAAAGAATTCAATTAAGAACCCTGAAGTGCATAACATCTCAATTGCCTCTTATCAACTTAAATATTAACTTCAATAATCTTTCTAATGTACAATTTTTTTACCATACACTAACTCCAAAGAATTTCTATATTTACAAGATTATAATATTTTTCAAGAATAATATTCAATACAGATCCTTTGCTCCACCATCTCCTTACAATTTAAGATCACCAGTTATATATCAGTTACCTCGATTTAGAAATATATATGGAAAAAGATTACTCCTCTACATGCTTCCTAAATTATTTAATAAATTGCCTCTGAATATTCGAGATTATTCAAAAAGTGATGTTCTTAGCTATGTAATAAATAACAATAATCTCATATAAAGAAACATCTAGCTGAGATTTTGCTGGTACATTAATTTTATTGAATCACTGCCGCCAGCTAGAGCAACAACTTATAATTATTTCTTGAAATTCAAACTTCATTTCTCAACTTTTCCCCCATGTATGTTTATTATAATTTTTGTTTTCATAAATAGTGAATACTCATTTCTAATGATTTATGATTTGATTTCATTGATATTTTTCTTTTACTTGAGTAGTTTATCTAATTTCTTTTCTTAAATTTTATTATTCCAGTTCCTAGATAAGTTTACCTTCCTCACCACGATCCTTCCTTTACATCCTCTTCTTACTTCCCAACTTCCCTTTGCATGCAAATTTTTTTTCTTTTCCTCTTATAAAATTTGTTAATTTTGTTTCTTTGTAATGTTTGATTCTATAATTTACTATTTATACTTATATAGGCACCTACTGAAAAACCTTCGGGTTTAGTGGGACCTCCAATGTAAATATGTTGTTCAATAAAACTTGATTGATTGATTGATCACAAAAATTAGCTGTTGGTCATTCATCATTAATTTTTTTTAATGAATTAATTCCACCAACCTCACATTTTAATAGATTTCTAGTTTACAAGTCTCTTATTTATTATATTCACAGTTAAATTGGCTTCAAGTAAACCTGAATGACACTTCAAGTGCTGGTTGCACAACAGCCGGTTAAATTTTAACCATGATTAACTCCACAAGAACCAATCAGAGAAGATAGAGGTAAAAGCTGTACATTAAAACTAATATTTTCAAATATTAGATTATTATTTAATAAAATTGAACTGCTGGAAGAATTTCTAGAAGAACAGTCGCTCAGATAGTATGCCTTGCTGAAACTTGGCTGGATAAGCATAAAAGTAAATATTTGAAAATTAGTGGGTTTACAAAAATAACTGAATATGTTAGAGAAGATAGAATTGGTGGCGGAGTAGCTTTTTTGGGGCAAGTAAAAATACTAGATTCAAAATACACCCAATAAATAAAATACAGGATATCTCGGCAGATGGTATAATAGAGGCGTGTGGTGCCATTGTTAATAGCAGGAAAAACCGTTCTTGATAGCAAATGTTTACAGACCACCAAATGCAAATACTTATCTGGAGTTCTTCGAGAGACTTGATGAGTTGATAAGTATAAGGAGGGACAGTTACAATTTTCCAATTGTTATATGCGGAGATTTAAATGTAGATAACTACACAGAAAACTGGCAAAGAGAATACGGTACCTATATGATGTATTAGACTCTTATGGATTACATGTTGCTGCTAAATACACTACTAGAGGAAAAAGCCAACTGGACTATTTTATCACAGATTTTCAAATAGGCTAGACAAATACAGAACAAATATTTTACCACCACTATTATCAGACCATAGTATACTTCAGTGGCGATCGGTGCTGTAAAAAGTTAGTGAAGCACTAATTTGTTGGTGGGGCGGGGGGAGGGAGGTGGTTGTGGTTCGTTTGTTGTGGGTAATTTTCCTTGACCATGCATGTAATATTTCCTTTTACTCATTCTTTTCTCTATTGAAGCATAATCTCACTGTAGACTGACAAGAGATTTCCTTCTAAACTTGAAATAACATAAAACTCTGCATTACAATTTATTATTATCAAGAGATATATCTAAGAATAATATATAATTAAAAAAAAACTCACCAAAGTTGATCAAGTATGTAGTCAAGTCTGTTCCATTGAGTTATGTATTCACTTATGCACTTGATTATTGTAAATGGAAATATATAATACAATGTTGTTGTTGTTAGCATATGGCTTGGATTGTGGGGAGTCCCGTAGGAAGTTCCACTCCGCCAACATAACCACAATCTCCCATGATGGAAAACTGCTATAATTATGCTTAATTTCACATGAATTTCAATTGGAAAAATCTTTTGATTAAAAAAAGTTAAAAACACAAAATTAAACACTAAAATCACCAATCCACGTCCAGAAACTTTAGAATCTTAAAATAATTTATAACACCAAATTTTCAACACATTGTATAATACAATATAGTTCCCTCGATTAATCAAACTTTCTTTTTCATTATGCCCCCCAAAAGCCAATTCTTGTTTTCCCAAGAAGCAAACCGCATTAATAAGTCTCTTAAGTAGATCCCGGTTCTGCTTGACTATTTTATTATGTTGCAAAATTTCCTGTTTGAATTGATCATCTAAAGCAGTCTCTATCCTGATCTGACCGAAAGAAGCAGCACACAATGAAGCATGTATGTGATCCACTCTTATTTCATGAGAAGCAAGCGATTTGCTTAAATTCCCAAGGTGTTTGAATCCACTTTCTGTCCATGAAGTATGTCTATTCCTTCCAAACAATAAACAATTTCAACAAAATAGTGCATTCAACGTTTTAAGCTAACCATTCACGCCTTTTATAATTATTCGACTGAAAATGTCTTGTAAATTTCCCACAATTTTGCATCAAGTTTGGTTATAAGCCTAATGTATTATAGCCTAATAGATCTTATAGCCTAATTTAACTATAACTTCACATAATATCAACTCACTCAACAAATATCAACTCATTCTTAATTATGTGATTTACAACCATTGCACTAGATAAACAAACTTTCTCACACTACAACTACCAACGTGCAGTCGACACAGTTGTACAGTTTGAAAATTACCAATGCCAACTGAACTGAACATGGACAGAAATGAGAACTGTTTCAGATGTTTCATCGTGATTTTTAATTTTATTGGTTCAAAGTCTTCAATTTTTTTTGTATATAAATTCATCTTTATTGTTGGAATGAATTATTTATGTAGAGATTGTCTGTTAATCTTCATTATCAGTGAATATTATTATAAGAAAATAGTTCGCTTTGCACTGTCAACTTGTCAGGTTGGCAATGCTTGGAAATTGAAATCACATTCGGCCAAGATCAGCTATCTTCATAGCTGGGCCCCTGCTAGCTTATTCCACAGCTTTATTCCAATGTTCACCACTCCCACTTCCCCCCAACCATTGTTATCCAAATCATAGCAAGAGCATATGAAGCTGGTCGAGCTCTGCTTCCTTTCACCATTCAACCAACTAGCAGCTGGCACAGAGAAGAGGAATCATCCCTTCTTCTTTGTGCAGCTGGGCGGTGAGGCGCTGACATTCAAATCAAAGCAGTTGATAATCATTGATATATTGAGCATTCATAATCAACTTATATTCCAATAATTCATATTATACTATTAATAATTCGCACGATTCAAATTACATTTTTGGGGGTTTTCGTTACTGAAGCAGTGCTTCACTTGCTTCATTTGACCGCTCGCCACTGGTATACTTGTATTCGACATTAAGATGGAGTTGGATAGTGATGTGAGGAGAAGAGTTGAAAGAAGGAAAGTAAATACTCCAAATCTAGAATTATCTCAACGCATGATAGGGCTACAAACCTGGCCTGTGGACAATGATTGCATGAATGTCAAAGATCTCTTTAAAGCCTTTTATACAACTTTTTAATGAGTTCAACAATTGCTTTCCAAAATCTACTTTTAACATTAAAGACAAGTCACAGAATAAATGGACTACAAACGAAATAAAAGACTCAAAAGATAACTTGAAAGAATGGTATTGGCAGAGCAGAAATGAAATCAATCAAAATGAACTGAAGTTGAAGTACAGTAGAGCAAAAACAAAGCATAATAATCTGCTTAAACTAGCAAAAAAAGAATATTTTAAATTAAGAATTAACAATTCGAAAAACATTAATAAAGAAGCATGGCAAATAGTTCGAGACTTGACTTGTGATGATGACCTTGAGAATTGTAATGTACAGCTGACTATAAATGACGAGCTTATCACAAACTCTTGTGAAATAGCGAACATATTCAATATATATTTTATAGAAGAGATCAAGAGACTGAGAGTGGATGACGATGTTAATCAAGAGAATTGAAAATCTTGAACCACACAGGCCGAAGAATTTGTCTATACAATAGTAATTTATTGTAGGTTGAAAGGCTTGAATTTCTCCCCAATAACCAGTACATTTTCGAGTATTTGAAATCCATTCTTCTTTTTTTTTGACATGTGAATTCCATCATAGTTTTGCATCTAGTGTCATTCCAAGATACTTAGCTTCATTTGCAAATGGAACTTCTTTGTTGTTTCATCTTATTGGGATGTACACATAATGCCTATTTGTGAAGACACCATGTGTGGATTTGCTTTCATTCAACTTAATCCACCAGGTTCTAGTCCATTTCTCAATTTTATTGATGGCTTCTTGCGCTTTACTTGTAGCTTCCTCATTAGTTTCTCCAACTGCTAAGACATCTGTGTCATCTGCAAAGGTTGCAATAGTGTCATTTTCTGGCACAGGAAGATCGCTGGTGTAGAGCAGGTACAGAGTAGGGCCCAATACACTTCCTTGAGGTACTACAGCTTTAATTGGTGTTAGTCCTGAGTAGCTATCACCTTGTTTCACTCGGAAGAATCTGTCACAGGTAGTCTTGTTGACAGGTAAGATTCTAGCAATCAGGCATATTGATGAGGTAAAACTTTTTGTAGGTTTTTAATTAGACCTACATGCCACACTTCATCAAATGCCTGAGCAACATCTAAAAAGATAGCAGCACAATACTTTTTCTCTTCTAGAGTCTTCTCAATTACATGAGTAATTCTATGGACTTGCTGAACTGTTGAATGTTTTCCTCTGAATCCAAACTGATGATCAGGAATGAGTTGTCCACTCTCCATCACATGTTTCAATCTGGAGAGCAAAACTTTTTCGAAGATCTTGGCCATTATGGGTAATAGAGATATGGGTCTATAAGATGATGCATCATGTGGTGGTTTACCTGCCTTGGGGACCATGATGACTTCAGCTACCTTCCATGATAGTGGTACATACTCCATCCTCAAAGCTGCATTTATGAGAACTGTGAGTTTTTTCAAAGCTCTATCTGGTAGGTTTTTCAGAACTTCACCAGTAATGAGATCATACCCTGGAGCTTTCTAACAACTGGTTGTCTTGATAATACTTATAAGCTCATTTGTTGTTAAGGCTGGAATCTCTCTCATATCCCGTGATATTCCCATCTAATCATCTTCTACACCACCTTGGAATTGATGAGGTTGAAAGACACTTTCCAGGTATTCTGCAAAACGTTCAGCTTTCTGTTCATTATTCCTTGCCCACTCACCATTAATTGTTTTGATTGGTGTCTCTTGAACTGAAGGTTTTTTCAAGTACTTTGTAGCTTTCCAGAGTGAATAATCGGAGTTCTTATCTGTAGCAAGGTTTCTGAGATATTCACTGATCATATCATTCTTATAGCTACTGATACATTCCTTCAGTTTCTTAGCTAGAAAATTCAAATGAGTTTTATCCACTGGTGCTCTTGTTCACTACCACTTTTTCCTCGCTTCCCTCTTCTCATGGATAAGTTCCAATATGTGATGTGGATAATGTGAACCAGAAGACCTTGTTCTCTATGTTGAATGTGGAGTGCTGTCCCAGGCTGCTTATTGGATGTCCCTTGTGAACTTTTTAACCTCAGATCCAACTGATCACAGCTTGTAATTTCTAGCTCAAAATCTAATTTTGCACACAATAATTCTTGGAATGCTGACTAGTCTGTTTGCCTATTAAATAGCCTTAAATTACATTCTTTCATCACCATAGTTTCACCCACATTGAGGATCAATGCAGTATGATCAGAGCTCAGGTCTTCACAATCTTCTATTTCCATGTAGTTTAATGATAAATTCCTGATTACAAAGAAATCTATCAAATCTGGTAATTTATTTCTATCAGTTGGCCAATATGTGGGTCTATTTGATGACATTACTGAGCATTGCCTATCATTTATAGCTTGAAATAGCTGTCTTCCTTTTTGAGAGTTCAATCTTGAGCCCCAACTTATATGTTTTGCACTGAAATCCCCACCTATGATGAATCTGTTTCCTAGGTGGTCGAATAAATTCTTGTAAACTTCATTGGTTATATTGTGTCTTGGAGGACTGTAAATGGCTGCTACAATAAATTGAAATCTTCTAGTTTCCACTGTAACTGTTGTCACTTGCATTTCTTCTGTTTGAATAGGTGAGTTTTCATAATGCTTCAGACCCTCTCTGATTATTATTGCACTTCCACCTCTAGCTTTATTTTGAGGATGAGAAGTATGATACAACTTGTAGCCTCTGAATCTCAGGTATGACTGGGTTGTGAAGTGAATCTCAGAGATTAAACATTATATCTATTCTCTTAATTTGAAGTACTGCTATTAATTCTCTGATTATTTGTCTCTGTTGAAGGCCATTGGCATTCCATGTCATTATTCTCAATTGCTGGCTCATTTCTTCTTAGAGATTGAATGACTTTGGTTTATTTCTATTTCACTTAGTCTTTGCTCAAATACAGTCAACATCGACTCCTGTTTTAAAAGCTTCTCCAAGATGATGTTCAGGATACCACTCATACTTTCTTGTTGAGTTTCCTTCTTATTTGAAGACACGGCTTCAGAGTAGCTCTTTTTCGGATTTGTGATAGAGGAGGTGCTGCTCTTGAATGCTCCTTTTGCAGGCTGGTTGTTCAATCCCTTCTGCTCCTCCTTTTCAGGCTTTTTGTTGGGTTTCTTTTCTTCAACAGTCTTCTGAACATTGGTTTTTCATTGTCGTTGATTTTTTATTTTCTGTAGTTCTACAACTACACTACATCCTCTGTAGTTTGATGGATGTTTTCCTCCACAGTGGACGCATTTAGGCTCCAACTCCTTCTGTTTTGTGCAGCTGATTGTGCTGTGCTTCCCAGCACACTTCACATGTCTTGGCTCTCTGTTACAATATTTCTGTGTGTGCCCAAAACCTTGACATTTTTTGCATTGAGGCACTAATCTAGATGAAACCAATGACTCAATCTCCACTTTGCATCCCATTATATGTTTAATTATATATACTTTTTTCACATCTTCTTCAGTGCTAAAAGATAGAATACACATGTCAAGTGGCTCCTTTGTCTTCCATTTTAATTTATTTACAGCATTAATTATCTTGAATCCTCTATTTTTGAGGTCAGCAACTATGCTTTCTGGTTGGCAAGTGCTATGCAGTTTCTTGGCCATCACTCTTATTGGTCTCGTTTGCTCTCATACGAGTACCATGAGTATTTTGCTTCATTCAACCATTTTGTTGCTTCTCTGAAATCTTTTTCAGACTGAAAATTTATTTTCAATGAATTTCCAGTCAATACTTTGAAATTGAAAGTTTCCTTACTGGCAAATTTTGTTATCTCCTCATATACTTTTTGAAAAAACTTTACTACTAATCATTAAACAAAAAATCATTCAATAATATTTTGCTTCAATAGCAATCAATATTCATAAGTAATCATTTGCATCTATGGCAATCAACATAATTAAACATTATCTTGCATCTATGGCAATCTTTATAAGTAATCAACACAAAAAATATTATCTCATTACTGCCTCTCTAAGTCATAACCTTTTTGTCATTTCTTCTCTAGGCAATAATGGTTTTCCATCTCAAAAAACAATCATATACCAGCAAAATTCTAATCATCAAACCCCACTAAAAATTCTACATACACTCCAGCATCCATTTCAAACGATAATTTATCATATCAAAGTTTATAGAAAAACAGTTTTCAAATTTAGAAAAAAGACATCAATTTAATATTTAAATTTAGCAGAAATTCAAACTTTAACTCATTTCAATTAATTATATGACAAAACTTCTACATTCAATAAAATCATTATTATTTAAATTAATTTTTTATTTATCTTGAACATTTCATATTTATGGTGACACAATTCATGAATACTTTCAAATTTTGAAGTTTCATTGTTACAACAACAGAATTTATACATCATATTAAATTCCAACATTTTCTTAATTGAACCGTTTATTTTTCTAATAATTTCTGAATTTGAAGACTGTATAATAACTATAAACCATTCCAAGATTATAATACAAACCATTTCAAGATTACAATACAAAGAAGATCAAGATGGATAATGGGTAAATAAGTTCCCTAAAAAATACAAATAAGAGAAAAAGGAATAATGGGTAAATAAATTCCCCAAGTAATACAAGGAAGAGAAAGATTAATTAGAGCCTATCCTACATGTCAGTTGAAAACTTTCATAAGGAAGTATATTTAATAAAATATACTACTATGGAATTTTGTAGATTCCAAGTATGACTCTAATTTGTTATAACTGTGAGCTATTACTCCCACAGAAACAACTGGTGAAGGAAAAATATTTTTTACTATTTTAACTGGGTGGAGAGTTCCTAGATGTCTGTAAGGTAATGTGATAGCAGACTCTAGTAACGGACTACAAAATCAAAAGTATGCAAAAGTTTAACAAACATTTGATGTTGCAATCTTAAGGTTTTTATATCGCAAACAAGTAGGTCAGATAATTGAGTCCAGCCATATGTGGTTCATGCCCACACCTCTAAAAGACACACCTACTTGTCTACCAAAGATGTATTGGACAGCAAAAGTAAAAAAAAATGCAAAATGGGTTAAAAGCCCAGAAGAAAACTATAACATAATTATATATGGCTTATGGCACTATATGCAATGAAAGATGAGGAATGGGGACATAATTTGCTCTGAAAAACACTAGTTACCTAATATGATGCACAACATAATTAAAATAAGTAATACATGGTAAAAAAATATACCGCAAGCACACAATTATTTACACTACAGTAGATAGATTCTATAAAATTTAAGTTTTATCAACAATTTAAAGATTAGGAAAATAAGCTACAATTTCAACTTCCAACATTATTTCAGAAGAATACTTAAAATTCACAAATTTAAATGACTATGGACAAGATTGGTTAAGATATGCATCATAGAAGAAAGTTACTGAATACTACACAAAGACAGGAAAGAATCGAAATTTGAAAAGATTTAGGGCCAAGAAAATAGGCTACAGGAAAGAAAAAATACACAATTATGAACTCTTACCACACGCTGCGTAGAGATTATGCTATTCTGAATCCCACAGGCATAACACAGGATTCCTAATCATTATGTGATTTTTGATGGTATCTCTTCATCATATATTGATTGACTCTCATAATTTTACCTTTACTTATCTCTTCAAGTTTGAAACACCCTTTATTGAGATCATCTCTTACTATGTAAGGTCCATGATATTTAGGACACAGCTTGGCAGAAAACTTCTTCAGCTTGCTTGACAAAATGTAATTTCGAATTACAACTAGATCATCAACCTTGAATTTATACTCGGGTTTGTTTATCATGTATGTTCTGTTTGAATCTTCTGATGACACCTCTATTCTTTATTCTGTACAGTATTCGTTTGTTTCTGATACCTTCTTCTTCAAGTTCAGACTTATTTTCTACAGGATATTTAATATACTTAAAAACAAGATGTGACAATTTATGATTCATCATAAGCTCCATGGGTATGTGACCAGTTGATTCATGAAAATTGTTGTTGATGACAAAATTCAACCTTATCAATATACTTGTACCAAATATTATGCTTATTTATTGGAACATAGGCTCTCAATATGCGATTTAACTCCTTCAATGGTCTTTCACTAAGATTTGCCTGGGGATGATAAATTGAAATGTAGTAATATTTTATACCTAATCTTTCCATAGATTCTTTCCACAATCTGCTTTGAAAACAAGTACCATTATCACTGATTATATATTCAAATTTACCAAATTCATTTACATATTTTTCAACAACTTTTACTAAATTATGAGCATTAGCCTTGACTATAGGATACAACTTTGTAAACTTAGTAAAGCCATCATGAATAATGCACATCCATTTGTATTTGCCACCTGGTAGTTCTCCATAAACATCAATGAAAACTTTATGATGTTTTTTCTCAGAAATTATGGTATGCATTTCTAATAATTTCTTTTCATTTGATGTCTTTACAAGTTGACAATACTTACAGTATCTTATAGTTTTGGTAACAAGTCTTTAACAATCTTTTATGTAAAAAGTTTCTTCAATAAATTTGTATGTTTTTGATATACCTACATGACCTAATATTTCATGAAATTCAACTATTAATTCTTCATACAGTGCTGAAGGTACACAAACTTTCTAAAAACTATTTTTCCAGATTTTCTAGTGAACAAAAGATCATCATTAACTTTAAAAAATTTGTTGATATTCAAATTACCTGTCTCTAATTTATCTCTTACATTTTGTAACGAAAAATCATCTTTTTGAATTTCTTTGATTTTCTTTACTATTTCAATTAACTTGTTGCCACTCTTAATGATATTTAGTACTCTGAATTCTTTCGAATTTCGATTTTCTAAATTACCTTCATTATCAGTTCTAGAAATGATATCTGGCACAATGTTATCCTTTCCTGCTACAAATTCCCACTCAATGTTAAAATTCTGTAATGCAAGAATCCATCTTCCCAAACGACCATGTCCTATCTTACATTTATTTAAAAAGGTCAAAGCTTCATGATCTGTACGGACAACTATTTTTTGATTACCAAAATAATTTTGAAGTTTCATTAAGCCAAATAATACAGCTAAACATTCTTTCTCACGTATTGTATAATTCAATTCAGATTTTGTTAAACTTCTGCTAGCATAGGCAATGACACAGTGTTCCTTGTCTTCACCTTCCTGAAATAACTCAGCTGCAATTCCTACATCACTAGCATCAGTGGCCAAAATGAAATTTTTGTTATAATCAGGATGTTTCAAGATCACACAGTCGATGAACCTATCTATGATTTCTTGAAAGGTATCATCATCTTTTTCAGTCCAAATAAATTTATTTTTCTTGCATAGAAGATGCTTAAAACGATTTGTCAGGTATGAATAATTTTTCTGAAACTTCCTGTAAAAATTACAGAGACCAATGAATGACTGCAATTGTTTCAAATTTTGTGGAATGGGAAATTTCTGAATAGCATCTAGCTTAGAGTCATCTGCTTCAATACCATTTTTACTTATGATAAAACCCAAATACTTTATCCTGTCTGCAATAAATTTGATTTATTCAGTTTCAACTTCAAGTTACTTTCCCTTAACTTATTGAATGATAATTCAATTCTACTGATATTTTGTTGAAGAGATAGACTAGAAATGGCAAGATCATCAATATAAGCAATGGTAAACTCACAGACTTCTTCACCTAGCATTTTGTACAAGTATTTGATAAACTCAGATCCACTAATATTCAAACCAAATGGTAAATGTGTATATTGATAAGTCTGACCAAAAACATTGAAAGCTACATATTTTTTACTATCTTCAGTTAATTCTACCTGATTGAAACCTTGAGTGAGATCAAAACTGCTAATGTAGTTGCACTTATTGAATCGAATGAGTAGGTTATCTATTGGTTCAGTTTCTGTAAAATCCTTTATTATGTGCTTTTTTACCACTACCATAGGGCTTGTATATTCAGAGCTACCTGGTTCAATGATTTTTTGATCTAACATTTTCTTTAATTCTTTCTCAACTTGATCTCTATACCGATATGGGATCGGATAACTCTTCTTATCTAATTTCACATCATCTTTCATTTTAAGTTGACATAAATAATCTTTTGCAGATCCAGGACTATCAGAGAAAATATCTTTGTTATTTTCAAATACCTCAATTAATTGGTTTACCAATTCAGGAGATTCATCACTTAGCTGTAATCTTAAATTATCAATCTGCTGATTCCATAAAGTATCAAACGTTTCTTGGTTTCTTTCTATGTTAACATGAAAAAGTCTATTGTACTTCACGGTATCCTTTTTTATAAATGAAAACAACAATCTTTCAATGATATCATGATTTGATTAAAATCAATGACTGCTCCAGCATCTTTTAAAAAAATCACAACCCACCAAAATATCTACATTTAAATCTTGAACTATAAGAAAAACTATTGGTAATTCTAACTTATCAAAGAATACCTCTAACATAATCTGTTTACTTACCTTCTTATGTCGCATACCAGTAGCTACAACTATACTTACATTAGGAGCTGGTCAAGTTCAACTTGAGATTGTTTTTCTTCATTTCATCAACAAGTTTCTCATTAATTACATTTACCTCAGATCCAGTGTCAATAATCATTTGATATTTCTTATTGAAAATCTGTATTTCTATTTCTGCTAAGTCATACCCAGTAGGTGGAGTGTACTCTTGTTCCTCCAATAGTTCATTAAAAATACAACCTACCATGTATGGTTCTTCTTGACAAACAGTTTCATAGATTCATCTACCTGAATTTCTGGAGTATGTACTATATTAACACTTGATTCTTTAATATGACTTTCTTGATAGCTAGGTATTACTTCATTACTTAAATTTTTACAACTATTTTCTTGCATATGAATTTGACTGATTAATTCTGGCTTTCTAATTTCTAATCTGTTTGAAGTTGCAGATTCAAAATCTATTTTATTCATGTCTACAGCTATATCAAAATTTGACCTTTCCTTAACTGGTAGAACAGGGCTGTCATTTCGTCATCCCCTTATTAGTTTAAAGGAACATTCTGTTGTGGACGATTTGCATTCATCTGATTTGAACTTTGAGCAGGCATAAAACCTGGCGGTGGGAAACTGAAATCTAACTGGTAGTTGTTAGCTGGTCGATTTGGATTAGATTGATTTGAATTCACAGGTTGATAATTTCTATTATCTCTGAAATTACTCTGAAAATTTTGATCTCTATGACCATTATTGTTTGGTCCATTTTGGTACCTTCGATTTTGGAAATAATTCCTACCTCCTTGATACTGCTTATTATTATCTTGAAACATTACACCATTTGAATTCTGAAATCTATTTTTATCATCCCTATGTTCACTCTGATGAAAACTTATTGTTTTATTTTGACTTCCAGTTTGAGCATTGTTATGATCACGGGGCGTTTGTCTGTTTACTTTGTAAGTGTCAGTATTGTCAAACTCATTCAGAAAACAAATGAACTCATCACTAGTCTTAATGTTACGAATTATTGCAGCTGTAGATATGGTTTCATCAAAATGACCTTTCAAAAACTTAAAAATAGTATCTTTATCTAAGGCTGGAATTAGGTTCTTAGCAATATTGAAACGAGAAATATAATACTCAGTAAGATTTTTAGATAAGTTTGGCTTATATTTTCCAAATCTCAAATCATTTCTAGCAGATGATTGAATGTCATCTAACCACATTCTAGCAATGAATTTCTCTTTAAATTCTTCAAAGTTGTTTACATCAAAACGGATGAAAATCCACCAATCACGATAAGCAAAATTTGAATTGAAATTGTTTTCCAAAATACCTTTAATTTTGATCCAGTTTGTGATTCATTTCTTTCAAGATACTCAGTCAAGTTTACTAAGAAATGCATTGGATTATTTTTGTCAATTTGCATTTGAAATTCAAACCTATCGAAATTACTATTGTTACCAGTATGATTACAAATCGGTTTTGTGGACATGTTCATTTTATTAATGTTTTTCCTAACCTCAGTTATAGCAGCCGTATTTTCCTGACAATCTATTTTTAAAGAGGACAATACCTTGATTTCCCTGTCTACTTTTTTGTTTAAATCTATAACCTCTTTTTCAACATGCTTAATACTTTCATTATTTTTTACATTAATAGCATCTTGTGTCATATTTTGTTGCTCAATTATGATCTTATTTTTATTTACGTTTCCAACAACCTCATCGACCTTATCAGAAACTTGAATGATTTTGTTTTGCATTGATTCTTCTACATCTAACATTGATATTGAAAGATCATTAGTTTTCTGCTGTAGATGACCTATTTCTTTGTGATTTTTACTTAATGTATCTCTTTTATTTCCTGCTTTGTACTAACCTGCTCTAATCTTATGTTAGCAAATTCTTGCTTTATATCATTAAACCTAGCATTTTGATCTTGTTTCAAATTGTCAATCTTAGCATTTTGTATGTCAAACTTAGCATTTTGTTCTTCAAACCTGGCATCTTGTCTGTCAAACTTAGCATTTTGTTCTTGCTTCATTTGTTTCAAAAATGCAATAAGATTAAAATCATCTTTAGTTCCTATCATGCTTGTTTTATTTGATATTTCTACTACTTCCTCTTGAATTGTTACCTTTGAAATGTTTTCACTTACAGTTACACTATCGTTTGAGTGATTGTTTAAGGTTAGGTCTAGATATTGAGATTCTTCATCTACATTTTGAATGTTTTCACTAGATAAAACTTCATTATTTCTATTGTTCTCCATTTTGTTACTGCATGAAAATATTTAGGTACTCTTTAGAACCTGATTGCTCTCGAACCGACTCCCCACTCAGCAGCATTCCTCCATTCACAATCTATCAAGATATCCTAGCCTACTAATAATTTCAATAACTAGGGATTTTATGTTTGGTAAAGTCCCACCAGATTGCACCATTTGGCGTGCTACCAATTTTATCCAATAGGTTTGATCGTTTTTCACCTATCACTCAAGGAAAGTCATCGGTGCCAATTATACTAACATCTTGATAAATCATGAATGGATTTAATGTCTATTAATAAGAAATCCAGTTCAGAGCAAATCAAATTATAATTTTCATAAAACCTGGGCAATTTACAACAAAAATTTACTGAACAAAACCATTTGATACTTAAACAGAAAATTCTTACAAGCTAAAATACTTATCTCTTCATATTGAACTCATTTATTCAGCTACAGGCTTCCAAAATTACAAAAACATTCAACACAAATTTAGAACATAATAAAATTATTCAGATCTCAATTAAAACATTTTAAACTTCACTTATATAGAACTTTAATCTTCACTCCTATATATTTCAAGAGGACTCAAACAATTCTACCCTAGTCAGCAGCCATCTTATCTTGAGAGAAACTCCTGAAGCTTTTCGGGTGATGCCTAGACACGTCATCAAATTGCCAACCTCACTAATAAAGAATACAAGTTTACTAATTATATTTATTATTCTCAATAAAACTTGATTTTAAAACTGTTTTGAATTTATTTAACCTTTATGTTGTTTACAATTATCTGTTACATCAGAAATAGAACCTTATAATTACTGTAGGTTATTCAACACTAGTGTATCTGATAAATTCCCGGTAAAAATGTTAAGTCCGCATATCGATTACACTGATATTTACTATCAAGTTTTATTAATATATTGAATATCGAATTGAAGATTCGATTTTTATTTAGAAAAAATGTAATATCACAAAACATATAATCGACAAGCCTCTAACTATAATTATAAATGAATCCTTTGAGACTGGGGAATTTCCAGGACAAGTAAAGATATCAAAGGTTGTACCAATTCCTAAAAAGTTGAGACAAATAATGTTAGGAACTACAGACCTGTTGCAGTGCAAAGTGTATTTTCAAAGATTTTTTAAATTATATTTCTGAAAAGACTTTCCATCTTTATTGCAAGAAACAATATATTTACTTCTCAACAATTTGGATTTAGAGAAGGCTGGTCAACATCAGATGCAGTCTTTGAACTGTTGATTAACATTTACGACGATTTAAATACTAAGGGAGAATCAATGTGTGTATTTTATGACATGACAAAGGCCTTTGATCTTATCACTCATAAGAAGTTGATAAAAAAGTTGCAGATTCTGGGCGTGGAAGGTATGGCATTAAAGTGGATTACAACTTATCTATCTAACAGAAAACAAGCGGTCTGTGTGAGGCATACTATAGTGAGGTCTATGTTATAATGACAGTATTTGTTCAACTTTGGAATTGCTATCCTTGTCTATCATTCGACAAAGCCAGTGGTACTATCCTTTTCTAGGTCCACAATGATGCCAATTATGTTTTTGACAGTGTAGAAATATAATTAATTAATGCAGAGAATCGGCATCTCTATTCTCCTATCTTTATCCACTGCCATTACAACGTGGACCTCACTATAGTATGGATGGCTTGACTAAACAATATATTTCTAAAACCTTGGATGTTTCAAGTGCAGGTGTCCCTCAAGGTTCGAATTTGGGGCCAGTGCTATTTCTTCTCTATGTAAATAACCTACCAGAATCAATTACAGAAGGAAGGATGTGGATGTTTGCTGATGATGTAAGCCACCTGATCCAGGATCAAACTGAGGAACAGCTTAGAGTTAGAACACAAAGAGGGTTGTAACAGATACAGGAATGGTGTGCAATAAATCAATTATTACTAAATAGAGGCAAAACAAATATAGTCCAGTTCTACAATCAAAATAAACCTGACCACTCACTACTGCTTAAACTGGACGGCGGTAGTATTCTAGTAGGTGAATCCACAAAATACCTAGGAATCACAATAAGTAGCAACCTTCGATGGCATCAGCATATTGAAAATGTATCAGTTAAATTGACTTCAATTTGCTATATGATTCGTAGACTTTTACCTATTGTGGGCAATGACATCTTGATGAAGGTTTACTACGGATGCTTCAGCAGTATTATGAGCTATGGCATAACAGTGTGGGGTGGAAGCACACTGGCCAAAAGAATTTCTTTATTACAAAAGCGTATTATACAAACAATTTGTAGAGCACCATACCTAGCACATTGTAAACCGCTGTTCCAACAATTAAAGATATTGACTTTGCCAGCAATGTTCATTCTGGAATTGGCCATGATGGTGAAGAGGAAGCCTGAATTGTTGGTGAGGAATGGGGAAGTCCATCAGCATAACACTCGCCAAACACGGATGATCCACGTGGAGCAGGTGACATCAGCCCTAGCCAGGAATGGACCTAAATTCATCAGCACAAAAATGTACAACAAAGTTCCGGCTAGCATGGAGAGAGAGGACAGATTCAAGAAAGTATTCAAGAGCTGTCTGTTAGCCAATCCATACTACTCGGTAGAAGAGTATCTACAGAGTGATGACCACGATGCAGCAGCGCTTCCAGTGGGATAACTACAAGTATCAAGTAAGATGCCATCTTTTCAAAAACGCCTTCTCTGATTGGTTCTCGTGAAATTAATCATGGTTAAAATTCAACCGGCTGTTGTGCAACTTGGCCTAAAACATGCAGATTACTTATTTATAACAATAAACTTGAAAACTCTTGTAAATGCTATTAGAATGTTTTTTAATAAATACTATACCTAAGCCATGCAGCTGGAGTCATCGCTAAGGAATGACATCTCAAGTCTACTATCTAAATAAAAGGCTATTTAGACTACTGATTAAATAGGCTATTAGGCTACTAATTATCAACATCCAAGTAATTTATTAATAATTGTATTTCTCAACATCGCCCTAATATGATTCTGATGATTATCTACCTTAGAAATTTTTCCATAATTTTCTAGTCTTATGTCGATAACTTGGATGTTGATAATTAGTAGCCTAATAGCCTAATTAATCAGTAGTCTAAATAGCATTTATTTAGATAGTAGTCTACCTCAAAAATTTTTCCATAATTTTTTAGTCTTATGTCAATATCATTTTTATTCAAATATATTCATACTTTTTCATGTTTACAGTTTGTAAGGAAACTATCAAACAAATAGCTGCTGCAGTAGAAAAAGTTGATCCTTCAAAAAAAGTTCCAAACGTTTTCAGAATTGATGGTGATGGAAACACTGGAGGACAAGAGGTTAGTAGGCCACCCATTTATCTTGTATTGACTTGAAAAGTATTTCCTATCTTTCATAGAACTGTTATTGATAGTTTATAGATTGTAGTTTATGACATGAAATCAGCCTAGATAGACTATTGGACTACTAGCCCAGTCAATAAAGGTTTTTTGATCCAAAAATAAAATAAAAGCTGAATCTCTCACCATCAATAGAACCCTCCCAGAGGGTCATTCTTCCAAAAGTCTCAACAAATCCCCCTAGAGCTTTCCCCACTAGCAACCCTCAAAGTTGAAAAATGTAGGTAAATCACGGGAAATCAATTATCTCTATAACTATTGATCGGGGAGAGTTCTCTTATATGTCATTCGATTCCTTACATTATGGAATACAATATAATCTTGATCTCTTCTGCTTTGCTTTTTTCGAGATGTGAGATTTTGAGACATCAGATCTGAGAATGTGAAACGTCAGATTTGAGACAATCAAATCCATACTGAAGTATAATGGTTACAATAATAGAATAGTTGAAAAATCTTATAAAAAACACCTGACACCTTCAAAACCTGAAGAAAAACTCAAGGAAGAGAAAGCATTTGAAAAAACCGTCCCCCTTCCATACATCAAGGGTACCACTGACCGTATTGGGAGAATACTAAAAAAACATCAAATCAAACCTGTCTACAAACCAGACAAATAGCCAATATTCAAGATTTTCGGGTTAGGACTATACGAGAGGCTCTGGAAATAGAGAAACAAGGTAGCCTTAACAAAAGAGATGACAGTACAAATATCTCTTCTCTTTGAAAGATCATTCTGAACTCAACAAACACATCACAAAAGCCAGACACTTCTCCGGGAATTCCATTCACCCAGCAGCGCCAGGCCGAACATGTGGAAGAAGGAGAGGGGAGGAGGTACTCCCTTCGACCACGAGGAAGAATTTCGAAGCAAAGGCAGGAGTCAGTGTAGCTGTGACTGCACTCCGAAGATGTCATTTGGTATAATGGCGAAATGTCAGCAAGTAAGTGAAACTGCTTATGGGATGTACCCAGTTGATAATTTACTATATTCATCCATCTGCGAATTTTTGAAAGTTAACATGATATATATATATATATATATATATATATATATATATATATATATATAATATATATATATATTGAAACAGGAGACACAAGACATAAATAGATTGAAAACACTTTAAAACTTACATTAGAAATGGGGGAAATTTTCGGAGACTGTGTCTCCTTTCTCAACCGAGAAGACTGCAGTTTTGAATCCAATGGTTGTGTGACCACAGAGTACGCACAGAGACTCAATTGTAGCAGAAGAGACCACAGATTACGTGGTGCAGCCAGATGGAGAGGAAAAGGGTACAGATTCAGGGGACATTATGGGGTATTTAGGTGACAGTTACAAACGGGATATTTAAGATTTGAGTGAGTTATGAATAAGGAAAGGTGTAGCTTATGAATTTATAGAAAAGAGGAGATTTGAAATTAGAAATAAAAAACAAATAAGACTAAAATTATGGATGGGTATCGATACATCAATGTTTAAAAACATTGATGTTTCAACATCAAACATCGATGTTTTTAACATCGATGTTTACTGTTTGATGTTTTTCACTTATCGATGGTTTTACCTAGACATCGGTCATCTGATGTTTTTCCCAACTAAAAAGTAAAAACAATTCTATTTTTTTTAATTTGATACAAGTTTTTTATTTATTTTTTTGTTTGAAGAGGATCATCTTGAGAGCAATAAGCAATAGTAACAGAATTACAATCATTATCTCTATCATATTTAGTGTAGTATTCTGTTTAGTGTTTTTTTTTTTTAATATAGATCACTCTTGTGAAAGATCTCGCATAAGTTTTGATTTCCTGCAGATTGCTATTTTTATTTTTCAATCAAACTCTGTATTTTTATGTGAGACTGTTGGATACTCTTGAAGATTTACATTACTTCTGTGGCCCATGTCAAGGTTAGATAGTTATTTAGAATTGAATAAGAGGTCGGATTCTTCGTTTCTTAGGAAGAAAGAGTTTTTTCTTACTACAATTATTTCCTCAACATGTGTTTAACACTAATTAATCTAGCTCTGGAAAAGAGGTCCTCGTATTGTAAGGAGAGCAGATATCCATATAAAAAAACTTAATCCATTTTCATTTCCTAAAAAATCTATCAGGTATTGAATGAATACGATATGACTATTTCAAGACCTAATCCTCAAGGATATCCCGAGAGGTTTCAGACTAAACCATGAAGATGACACATCTTGTGAACTAGAGTTGATGTATCTTTCTAGTCACAACCCGACTTCAATTATTCAAAAGACTGTTACTTGAATGCCACAAGTCCAAAATTGCTATGATTCCAGTCAGTAACTGTTGAAATATTGGAACAATAGCTCCAGATAAAATTTTAGTCACTTTAGAAGCTCTTTTTGTGCTCTACAATCTGAGATCAGGTATAATATAATAATAATAATCTTTATTTCCGTATAAAAAAAAACAAAATAATTACAAAATTGCACTTGCAGAAATTTCACATAATATACAGAAATATTCTACCATGCAAGTGACTAAGTCACGTCCGCATGGAGGAGCATCAGAGAGACAGAAAAAAACAATATTTATTGAAAAACGAAAACGAAAGAGAGAAAAATATATAACTAAATAAAACTAAGAACTATCTAAAATAGTGTATACAATACCTATTTTCTTTAAATGAAAAAATACAATAAGAATAATAAATTAATTAATTTGAGATGAATTGATAAAGACAGAAATACATAAATCAGCAAGAGTGGAAAATTCTATGCATAAAATAAAATAACAACAAGCTCAAGATAAGACATGATACGCAAATCTCAGACAAAAGTCAAAATTAGCAAGCACAATAAGGTAGGGGTTTGAAAAATTTAGAATACCGAAACCACAACATACATAATACAACAACAACCATATATAAAATGGCTCGTAGAATAATAATAAATATATAATATATAATACATACATATATATATACATATATATATATATATATATATATATATATATATTTTTTTTTTTTAATTAAACAGTACTCAAATATCATTTAGAATAATCAATTCAATTACCATTGGATCCTTTGGGACTGTAATATGCAGTGTACAAGGAAATAAATGAACAGCCTTTGGAACTATATTACGGAGTTGTACATCATCTCCACCCCAACCCTATTGCAGTTTAGTAGCCATCTTTTTATGCTAGTTTTGATGTAATACTTATTATTTTGGGACCCAAAATTAATCTTGATGTGTATAGGTAAAAGATTGAAAAATTTTGGGGTGAGGAACATAAAAGATTTTTTGAAAAGGGTACAGTTAGGTCTCAATCCTCGGAGATGGCGATTCGGTATAGCGATCTATCTCATATTCCAGGTAAACCTGACAATAATGCTCCTTGTATTGTGAAAAACACCCAATTTTCAGCTTCAAGCATCATCACCAACTACATTGTCCTCACATTGATATTTCGCACAACGACATAAGTTCTTGAGATTATATTCTATGAGAATCACCCGTAAGATACACTTCATTTCAGTATTTCCTAGTGGAGAGGCGCGCTTAAGGACACCTCAAGGATCAAAATTTCAAACACATAACTTTTGACACAATGCTCAGATTTCATCGTACTACACTTCATCCTTCTCGGTTCGTCACGGCGGTTCAAAATCATGCATAATAAGTCAAATTCGGTCGAAAAATGGAAAATTTATTGTTGAGTGTACGTAAGTCCATATTCCAATACACAGAAAATGACCAATTTCTATATTCAAAGTTGCATGTCTTGTGAAATATTTCTGATAAAATTTCCAAATCTAGTGAGAATGTGAAAATTGTCCCCCTCTACCCACTCCAATAAATAATACTTTCGATTCCAAAACAATTGGAAGTTAAGATTTTAAAAATGGTGATTTCAGTTTTCACATTTTTTTCGTAATTTTACTGTTGATCAAGAGTTTCTAAAACGAGTCTGATACATCATAGAAACTTATGATTGATTACAAATTGTAGATAAATTCATCCTCTACGAGCTCAGTTGCCTAAAATCCATCTTGAATCACTTTTCGCTATCATAGAGCTGCCAAAACCGTTAATATGAGAAAAATATATACAATTTCCGGATTTTTTTCAACAATCAAATCTCACTTTACGAACATATTTTTTCATGAATTGTTTACAGCAGATGAAATAGAAAATTCTATTGTACATTTCAAGATCATGTAATAATTTTTATAATAAGGGGTTACCGAGATACATAGCTTTGAATATAGGAATTGGCCATTTCTTATGTATTGAATATGAATAAGTACCTACACTTAACAATAAATTTTCTATTTTTTGACCGAATTTGACTGTTGACGCATGATTTTGAACCGCCTTGGCGAGCCGAGAAGAATGAAGTGTAGTACGATGAAATCTGAGCATTGTGTCAAAAGTAAATTATAAGTGTTTGAAATTTTGATCCTTGAGGTGTCCTTAAGCGTGCCTCTACTAGAAAATACTGAAATTAAGTGCATCTAACGGGTGATTCTTACCCATGAACTTATGTCATTGTGCGAAATATCAATGTGAGGACAAAGTAGATGGTGATGATGGTTGAAGCTGAAAATTAGGTGTTTTCCACAATACAAGGAGCATTGTTGTCAGGTGTACCTGGAAATCTATATGACATAGAGCACTCTACCTGATCTCAGATTGTATAGCACAAAAATACGCCTAGAGGGATTCTGAAATATACATCTAAATTGTAACAATCGGAAGATATTGTTGATTAAAAACTAAAATTCATAAAAATTGATTTTTTCTTCAAATTTTACTCATTTTTGAGAAATTATAACAAAGTACTCATTGGAGATAGAGAGTTCCGAGTTATCTCATTTTTTTCAGAATTATATAATATAATCTGGGAGAGATTTGACAGAAATAGCTGAAAACTGGAAAATGAGCCGAAAATACGAGGTTTTTGGGCTATCTTGTATCTAGCACAAGGAAATCTTGCATGAAGAAATTGGTTCTGGACTTCTCTTATGTACCCAAATAATATATTAAAAAATCAGAACTACAATATAAATTGCAACCACACCCCCTTTTTTATGTCTATATTGACTGGACTAATAGTATCATCCATAAAAACGTAGGGCGATAAACGATGTTTAAAAACATCGATGTATAAAAACATCGATGTTTACTGTTCGATGTTTCTCACTTATCAATGTTAGGATGAAAAAAGCATCGATGTTCAAAACATCGATGTTTTGTCTTTCGATACCCATCCCTAACTAAAATTGGAGAAAGGAATTGTAGAATTGAACTAGAATGGAATTTATTTTTCACCTGATTGACTGCTGCACCTTGTATATATATATATATATATATATACATCCTCCTATTCAAGTGGCAGCCGCCTGTAAAGCATACATGTGGCAGTCACTCTTAGGAGTGGAGTATATATCGTTTTTATGGTGTATAATGTCTTAAAACATCGAATTTAGGTCCGAGATCTACTTTTTATTGTCATAATATCAATAAACAAAAAGTTTGCTAACATTGCACCATTGTCCTATAATAATGGCAGCCGTCAACTTCCCAAATTTATGGCAGCCGTGTATATTTTTGTATGTTTCCCCATGATGCCCAACAAGTGGCAGCAAGTGGTAACTTATGGCAACCAGCAACGTTGCCAATTTTACCATCATAGATTACAAATTCATTCAGCCGATTTTGCATCAACTCTGTTGGAACTAGAAAAGGACCAGACGTCCATCACCCCACAACTCCGCTCCCTCTGTTCGCATTAAACAATCACTGCACTGGGAGGGGGATCTTTCACTGTCTACAGCAGGCTAAAACATTCACTCTCATACATATCGCGCGCGCGTACCTGAAGCTCTGTCAAAGTCTTTTTCTGAACATAATATGCTTTTAATTAAGAAGTGGTTAGATAAGAATACCTTATGTTTAAATATTGAAAAACTTATTACATAACTTTCTCTGCAAATAGAGTAGGGCAACCCAACGAGAATCAAGATTTGAGACTCCATTCTCAGTGCAATTTAAATTTGGGTAATTGTGATTGTCCCACCATTAAAAAAGTCACTAATACTAAGTACTTGGGAAGCATAATTGATGAAAACCTTAAATGGGATGTTCATATTAAATACATATGTAGAAAAAAGAGATATTTATCTTTTAAATTTTACCAAGTTAACAGAATTCTTAATAAGAACCACCTGAAAATGATCATATCATGCTCTAGTCAAGTCAATTCTGCAGTACCTATGGCATAGTTGTTTGGGGAGGCTGTTTCAACTGGCATATTGCTGAATTATTCTTAGCACAAAAACTGATAATTAAAAGTATATTAAGCAAACCCAGGTTCTATCCAACGGATATGGTTTTTAGTGATTTTGAGGTCATGTCTATATGTCAATTATACATAAAAACCGTAATTGAGTACTTAATAAAATATAGATCAGATTTTCCTCTCACATTGAACTCTACACTCAATTTTTATAATCTAAGGGCCACTGCTAACAAATATGTAACCTATAACACTAATATTGAATGTATAAGGAGGCAGTTAATTCACATAGGTACTAAAATAATAAACCTTATTCCAAATCACTATCTCATGGACAATATAAGATATATAATAAGATCAGCGGAAAAATTAAACTCGATATAAAAAACTGGACATACAGTAATTTCCTCTTCCATTTAGATACCTATATAAGACTCAAGATTTTTGCTCCAGCTTTGTTTTTTCATTATTTTTTTTTCATTTTTCAGAGGACTTGCTCACCTTCATTTTGCGTACCTATTCCTCTGTTTTTCTTCCTTCTCCCATTTCTCCCTTCCCTTTTTTCCTCATCACTTCTCTCTTCTCTTCTTTGCCAGCCTACTACATAGGAAACCATAGTTGGCTAGGTATCTTCCTTTCTTTTTTCTCTTCTCCAACACACCCAACCACAAAGCCCACGGTTTTTTTATATTTGTAAAATTTTATTGTATTTTATTTGTTTTGTAATTCTTTGTAATTTTGTTTTGTTTTGTGTGTTTTAATAAATTGGAAATTGAAATTGAATTATTACTTCTTTATTGATAAACTGTAGCCTATTGGAAATTGCAATTATACCTACATTAATCGAATTCTTTTTATTCTTCTCTCTATGAATCTGTGCGATTCTTCTCGAATAATAATAATAAACAATAATAGTTACAGATGGAGTTAAATAGAGAATGCATTTATTCAAATGCTAATTAATTTATAATTATTATTTAACGAAAATCCTAAATAAATGCTGCAAATCACCCCGAAGACCTCTGCTACTGTAGACATTGACAACAGGGTTAACAGCTAGATGGAAATTCGATGAGAACTACTATCCAAAAATTAGTTGCCAGCCCGGGAGGTACCGGGTTCGATTCCCGGGCTGGCAACTAATTTTTGGATAGTAGTTCTCATCGAATTTCCATCTAGCTGTTAACCCTGTTGTCAATGTCTACAGTAGCAGAGGTCTTCGGGGTGATTTGCAGCATTTATTTAGGATTTTCGTTAAATAATAATTATAAACAATAATAATAAAACAATATTATATAAGCTACAGTAGTTATTTTATTCACCAAGCACTGTTCACCAGTGTTGGTATACATAATAAATATAATCCAATGATCGAATCTAAATTTTTGTCTTTGAGTGGATTATTTTTTTTGTACCATACATACAATAGCCTAGTCTATTATAATTAATAAACCTAAATAATCAATAATCATAAATATAAATAATACTAGCAGGTAACCTATGCTCTGCAAGGCTATTGTTAAAGCACGGGATAGATTGAATTCAGCTTTATAGTTCTTGACTTTAATCAAGCAGAAACCAAAAATCCCTATTAAAATGAATGGCAAATAGAATAATTATCATTGTGACTTGTGCCTCACACTTTCAAATTCATCCTCCAACATAACAAAATAAAAGAGCTTTATATTTTGTTAATGATTTCCAAGATTTCAGAGCCTTTGTGATCAGAATCTTCAAAGCCTTGATCAGTATTTATAATTTTTTAAGTATCGACGAATTGCTTTAAATTCCGCCAAATCTTGCTCGAAATTAGTGAAGATTTGTCTAGTCTCAACAAATGGATTCACAGCGCTTTTATTTGTTTTATTGGAAGGTGTTCAGCATATTAACTATTAACTAAACACGGCAAGTTCTCAGAATTTAATACGTACCGCATCAAAACTTCGGAGCATTCGCGTCGGTGTGCACCTGCTATTAACAATACAACTCAATACTTTGCACTCAATACAACTGGTAAACCCGACGAAAATATGAATCTGAGATTACATTCAAACTGCAACATGAACTTCAATAACTGCACTTGTCCCATAATAAAAAGAGTAACAAGCACAAAATATCTAGGCGTCATAATAGATTGAAGTGGGACATCCATATCAAATGTTTATGCAAAAGAATCAGATATCTTTCTTATAAATTCTACGAAGCAAAAAAAATTCTAAACTCAAGTCATCTTAAAATGGTATACTTTGCACTGGTACAGTCCATAATTCAGTATGGTATTTCAGTATGGGGGGGCTGTTATAATTCCCACTTGGAAGAGCTTTTCATAATTCAAAAATCAATCATTAAAACAATCTTAAATAAGCCTAGACTTTTCCCAACCAACCTGACTTTTGAAGAGTTTAACGTGTTGACAGTTAGACAGTTGTATGTAATGAATGTAGTGAAGTATATATTTAAATATAAAAATAATTTCATTTGCACTAATAATACTATCAATAATCAATACAATTTAAGACCCACCTCAAATAAGTACCTAATCAATCATACTAACATTGAAAATATTAGAAGACAACTCATATATTTAAGCACTAAAATTATAAATAAAATTCCTGAACAAATTATTAGCTGTGCCAAGATAACAAAAAAAGTAAAAACAGATATCAATGCTTGGATCAAAATTAACTACTTCTTCCACCTTTGAGAACTATAATAAGTTAACAGAGAACTTTTCTGATTAGTGCGCTCACTTCCCCTACTTGTGCTCTATCACATCCCTTTCCCAATCCTTTCCAAAAATTCCAAGGATCAAAAGCCTTCCTATGACATGGATAGCCATAGTTGGAAGATAGTTGGATCCTCTACCCTTCTTCACCACATAACATGTATAAATTGCCTTCGAATATTGTAATGTGTTCTCATATTTATGTTATTTATTTTATACTGTAATGTTTTTTTATTGATGTAATCAATTTTTATTTCATATTGATGTATCTTATGTGTGTGTGTGTGTGTGTGTGTGTGTGTGTGTGTGTGTGTGTGTGTGTGTGAATAAATAAATTGAAAAAATTGAAATTGAAAAATAACAATCGCTCGCCAATCGCCAAAGTTGTTGGCGTACTCTATATTTATGTCAACATTCTCTAAACCCAGACAAAACAAATGGAAAATTGAAAGAATATGGAATTCTGTTTAATTCATCGTATATCGCATATTTCCTGAACCATCTATCGACAATCAACAACTATGAATGCATTAAGTTCATCTTTGAAACACTGATTTAACCTATCTATTTTTTTTCAATTCAACACTTTACTGATAAATATTACTACCAATTGATTATGATGAATATGTTTTCGGAATAATAAATGCTGCATGACTAAGCACATAGGAAGTCCGTACTGAGATGTAAATGAAAATATTGATTGTCAGATAAAAATTCATGATTCACAAAAAAATGTTGAGTGTGACATGAGATACATTGACGTTTTGGCGTTACGAAGTTCGCCGGGCAAGCTAGTTCTTCTATAATAGTAAGAAAGAGTAGGGTTGTGTGTTCGTTTGTTCGCATCAAAACATGTCAACTTATGCATACCGGATAAACGGGAATGATTTAGATCTCCAAATTTTGCACATAGATTCTAAAAATATCAATCTCGTGCACCTGGAAGCCCAAATTTTAATTTTCCTTCTAGATTTTTCAGAATTAATGTTTAAATTTTTCATTCGATTTCATTAAAAAATCACCAAATCATATGGTCGAAATTAAAAAAGGAACATCTGTTTCTATATTGCTTTCTACCTGAAAAACATAGATTCACAAAGAGTTTCTAAGAGATTCAAAGAGTTTATCAGAGATTGACAATGGTGTAATAGCCGAAACCGGTCTTTCTAATTATCAATAAATCAGTGGTTTTTTTGACAATTTCTTAGTCTTTTTCATTCAATAGTTTTGAAACTTCGTTTTCCTGATGCAATGTTTAGGCCTACACGTGGCATGGATTATTAGTTTTTCAGCTAGAACAATTTTTGAGACAAAGTGCTAAATAAACGTTTACAGTTTCATCAATGCTGTAACGGAAATATGAAAACGCATGCAGTTAATATGTCTTTGAATGAAGGTGTTGTTATTTACATAAAGAAATTATATTGTTCCATTTTCATTTAATTAAAATTTCAAAATTATTCGAGCCCTGATAGAATGACTCACTGTACAGTCAGTCGAAAATTTTAATGTTGGAATGAGGGGTATTTTGGCAAGCTGAGCAAAAAAATAAGGTCATATGCACCTTTCCGTTATATCTATCTTCAAATGAAAAATGAGTTTTGTGGGTTGTCAAAACTCCCTCTGAAAGGGAAACTACTCAACTTATTCTATCTTTCCGTAAAATAACAATGATCATCCATCCATCTATTATCTTCTGTACTATAATGAAGGAAAGAACTGGATTATACACGTATACAGGTGTAAAGTATAGGAAAATTATGTTTGACGCATTATCACGTCAGAACTACTGGACTGATTAACTTGAAATTTTGCATATAGATTCTTGCTTAACCGAGGGTGGTTATAGACCAATTTTAAATTCTTCAAGATCTGATTACATCACGTTTTCAGTTTGTCAAGTTTTCAATTATTTGTCATGCTCCCAGTTTGTATGGAAGCAGGAGAAGATTTCTCTTAAAAGGGAAATTAGAAGATAGGTATGATTGGGGATCCTTTTCGAATGATAAAAACAGGTTTTCCGTCACACCCAGATTTTTTCCGCCATTCTCAATCCAACTTCTTTTTTTTTAATTGAAAGGAGGTCATACTGATTTACTTGAAATGCAGCATATGAATTCTTAATCAACCGAGGATTCTTATAGGCCTATTTTGAATTCTTCTAGATTTCATTACGTCAAGTTTGAAGAAAGTCCCTTGTGAAGCACGGGTTACCTGCTAGTATATGATATTACAATAGTTACAACTTTAGTATTATCTCCCCAAATTTATTTTATTGATATATAGTTGTATTGGAAATATAAAGATTAGATTTTTAATATTGTATGACAAAATATTTTTATTGCATATATATATTTCAGCGGCGCCCTCAATTTTGCCGCCCTCAGACAAGAATCTTACTTACCTTCCACCAAGACAACGTAGCCCTTAAAACTTAGAGATTACGAATTTAAATCTCATCAACAATCGTGAAAATCTTCAATGATAACCTCCGAAATATAGAAAAGAGCATATTAAAAAAGTTTGAGTTTCAAACAAATAACCAAATAAATACCAGAGAAGAAAAAAACCTATTTAGAGATTGAAATTTTTATTATGATGTACATTAGTCATTGAAAAATACTTGTGAGTTACAAACAGAATCTAAAATAGACCAATAGAGAGCCTCTGCGAGCGATAATCACCCAATCAACTAAAAGCGCGCCAAAGACTATTTGAGCCGGGAAATTCAAAACCGGTCTTACGGAGTCAAATCGCCCGAACAGTTTTTCGGATCTGGAGGGGAAAAGAGTCATGGAAAAATTCTACAAAAAAACAGGAACATTTATCTTAACATTAGTGTCCTTCCCATAAATTTTCAAGTCAATCTGTCAACAACTAAAAAAGTTATTGTGATTTTTCGAATTTCATGTCTTCAAACGATCAAAGTACAATAAATTCCGTGTAACCTACATAGATGTTGGACACAATTAGAACTACTCATTCCATTTTTATCAAAAAGTGATTATTCAATGATATTTTTGAATTTCTGAACGCAGGATTATCTTTCTAGAGAGTTCCTTCATACATTTAACATATCAGTTAAGTTTTAAATCGCACAGTTCTTCCGTAATTATCACTTATATTTTATACACGCGTATATTATTGACAATGATATATACGCTTTCTAGATGTATAATTTGAATACTTCTAATTTAATTTACTACATGGATCAATAATATTTCAGTGGATTCGTGAATATTTCATTGTTTAGGTATTTGCCTTACTTTTATTCAATAATTTGAGAATAGTAAGAGGGTCTTACTTAATATTACGACTTACTGGATTCGACTAATTATTTTATTATAAACTATTAGTTACTTTCTTGTGAAGTCAATCAATGCAATGAAGCCCCAGCATTTTCACTGTGGTGTGAAAGGAGGAGGAGAAGTAGATGCAGGAGGAGTAGGTGGAGGAGGAGGAGAGGATGAGGAGGTGAAGGAGGATTAGGTGTGGGAGGAGGAGGAGTAGGTGGAGGAGGAGTAGGTGGAGGAGGATGAGGAGGAAGAGGAAGAGGAGGAGGAGGAGGAGGAGAAGGTGTAGGAGAAAGAGGATGAGGTGGAGGAGTAGTGGAGGAGGAGGAATAGTTGGAAGAGGAGAAAGAGTAGGGTGAGGAGGAGGAGGAGTAAGCGTGGGAGGAGGAGGAGTAGGTGGTGGAGGAGGAGGTGAAGGAGAAGGTGGCGGAGGAAGAGGAGGAGGTGATGGAGTTGAGGAGGAGGAGGAGGAATAGTTGGAGGAGCAGGAGTATGGTGAGGAGGAGGAGTAGGTGGAGGATGGGGAAGAGGAGAAGGAGGAGGAGGAGGAGATTAGAAGGTGGAGGAGGAAGAGGAGGAGGTGGAGGTGATGGAGTTGAGGAGGAGGAGGAGTAGGTGGAGGAGGAGGAGAGGAGGAGGAGGAGGAGGAATAGTTGGAGGAGCAGGAGTATGGTGAGGAGGAGGAGGAGTAAGCGTGGGAGGAGGAGGAGGAGGAGGAGTGTTGAGCGTTGAGGAGGTGGAGGAGGAGGTGGTGGTTGATGAGGAGGAGTAGGTGGGAGTGGAGGAGGAGAAGAAGAAGGAGGAGGAGGAGTAGGAGGAGGAGGAGGAGGAGGCTTGAGTTACTATTCATCTCAAGATTATAAACACTTCAAAGACTTCGTATAGAATTTATATTCTTTAAATGTATATTTAGAGTATGGATACTTCATACTCGAATTCAGAGCATTCGCGGACCACTTTTTGGAAACCACTGATCTAGATAAATATGCAGAAAGATAGATTTAAAAAGAGTAAATCATAATGAAGATGGAAATAAAGAAAAAGTTAATTCCCAATAATTAGAAAATCGATATGATGTAATAATAAGTGGAATAAAGAGGGAGTGAAAGTTATCATTAGAAAAGAGATTTGTAGATGTAAATCCAAAAATAATGTTAATAAGAAAGGGAAATTATTATACAAAAGAGATTAGTTTATGTAAATAACAAGATAATATGATTATGAAATGATTATGAAAGTTCAAAAAAAAAAGATAAGAGAAATTACGAATTACGAGAAATTAAGAGGGTTAGCAGAATTCCTTGTTGGTTTGTATTTGATTAATGTATGTTATGTGAAATCTGTTGTGTTCTATTCACTGTTGTGTTAAAATATGAAGCATGGTAGTATTATATTAGAATAAGCTTTGACGTGTCATATACTGCGGGAGCGTTGCTCCCTCAATGCAATTTTATAATATTATGACGAACAAGTAAAGAAAGAAAGGAACATCATAATTTTGTGTACGAATAATTTAGCTAGCCTTTATCATGATAAGAACTCAATTAGGTGAAATATTCAATATAAAATATTGGCAGAACTCATTGAAATAAGGAGTTTTGTAATAATCTTGAGAGAGAACATAATGATTTCATAATTATTATATAATATTATATATAATTTCATGATAAGCAGGGTAATTACAACGTTAGTAGACAGAACTACTAACTTTGGTGTAAATACGGTATCAGATGGATTATATTATATTATATTAAAGCTGCAAATGACAAAAAATTACAGAAAATTCACAGCCAATACGGCTTATTATCTCTGAGAACCCACCTCAAAATCAGTTAAACAACACACTGGAGGCTATGGGAAAGCCTTCAAATCACGAAAAATTTACCTCCCTGGCACTCCTAGAGCCCCCCAAATTTATTCGTCACATTCAAATCAGCCTCGCACAGGAAATTCGATAAAAGCTTTTTTGTTCAGCTCCCGGTGATAAGCCTATATCCATAGTTCGATTCAAACCAAATTCAAATGGCGACCCGGGAAATCGAGTTTTCATCGAAAATTTAAAGTTTTCCCAAATGCGAAAAAAACTCAGCCAAAACTATGAAATTCGCTGTGAAAACTGAACACCAAATCTGTTGCATACTACACTGGAGGCTACGGGAAAACTCCAGACCTTCCAAATTCGACCCCCCGGTACACAAAAACATTTGTGAGACAGATACAACATATTGAAAGTAAACGCATGTTTGTTCTACCTGTGTACCTACTTGAATAATTTCATTTTTAACTATGACAGAACTTTATTCTAATAGGCCATAGTAGAAATCTATGGTGATCTTATCTCATTTAAATATAACTAGGTAAACCCCTCCCCTCACAAAATGTCAGCCCCCTCACGCTTATCAATCTCAATTTTTCTATTATCTTCAATTTTAGTAGAAAATTAAATATTACTAAAGATACAGTGGATCTTGCTGAAAATTAAATACAGTATTAAAAAATTAATGGAATTACTAAATTTATCAATTAATTTGATGAATTAATTAACTACCCCACCCCCTTAGCACAGGGAGTGAGGACTTTTGATATGTTCACCCCCTTACTATTCTTAAAAGAGCTGCGGGGTCAAAAATTGTGTTCCAAACTAAACTTTTCCGTTGACTAGACTATTATAGAGAAATCGCTATTCTGTACAAAATTTGGATTTCAGCTGTGATCCTAAAAACTGTTGATAAACCCATCATAATATGCATCATTATTCAAAACTATCAAATTCACTATGTATGATTGAATTCTGCATTGGAAAGTGCCAGTATGTGAAAATAGCGGCTATGTTCGATAATGCACACTTTTACTCCAATGAATCCTATTTCAAAAATATTGAAAATAAACATTATTGAATATAGCCAGTCTGTTTAGAAATTTCTCCTCTTCAAACTTCAATGAATTTCACCAAGAATATTGACTCACCATTGAAAATTACACATAATGAAAAAATAAAAAACTCTCTTCTCCTATTTTTTTCATTATGTTTCAGTTAATTATCAACCACTAACTAGAGACTAATGCAATAAAAAAAAATTATTGTTATAGATTTGTGAAAAATCTCATCCTCTATAAGCGCTGTTGTTTCAAATTTGTCTTCATCCACTCCGTTTGAACTTTGGAAAGATGATACATTTTTTGAAATCCTCGGCTTCTTTTTAAACTTACACTTAATTAATTTCAGAACTAATTATTATTGTAATCCAATTCAATGTAAGTGAAAGGAAGAATCCTCATCTACAATTTGAATTCAATTCTCTATTATCAAGGGCAAAACATTTTTCTCGAAATACGGAAACGTACACTTTTACTAGTGAATATTTCCTACTGTTCTGACGTTGTATGGGAATAACTTCCTGAACTATATATGATTGACAATTATTATAAAATAATGACAATTATTATATTATTCCATATTTAAATAAAATTAATTCAATTAATATAATTCTATATGACATTAATATTGTAGTCATTCATCCTCAAAATAGGATGCAAGCAAAGTCAGCTCGATATTATGATTTGGAGCTACTTTTTTTCACGAAAACATTGCAGTTTCGAACAATGGGAGCTTACGGTTGCCGTTTTTTTGCTGATGATATAAAAAAGACATACGCTCTCTCTTTCGCTCTTTCTCCAGTGTGATTCCTCTCTTACCTCAATCACTATGGGCTTCCCCAATTTCTATTTTTATAATATTTGTGCAGTATTTTTATTAATTGAAATGGAATGGTTCAATGAAAGCTACATTATTCATAGTTCTACTATAATATAATACATGATCATGGAGTTGTATCCTTATGAATGTCTTTGTTAAAATAATGGTTTTTCACCTTTAATCAAATAGAATTGAGATAGAGGAACAGAAATTTGAGTTATCATTTTCAGGTTTCTATGCCTTCTACTGTTATTTTGTATACTGTTTACTACTACATCTACTGTTTATTTGGACTCATTAGTTTTACAGCTGCAACCAGAAATTCTAGACTAACAATGAGAGAGAAAGAAATGTCCAGCACTTCTTTATTTTGAGCGAATGTTATAAGCAGTGAGTATAGAATATACATTCTATACTCACTGGTTATAACAATAAGCAGTGAGTATAGAATATACATTCTATACTCATTGGTTATAACAGAGATTAGATTAGATTAGATAAGAGAGAGAGAGAGAGAGAGAGAGAGAGAGAGAGAGATTGATTGATTGATTGAGTACTTTATTTATGTAGATTACAGTATATACTGGCTTATACACTTATATACCATAGCTTACAATACAGCAAAATTATAGATGAATTTACAAAATATAAATTAAGAAAATAATTATTGAGCTGTATATGATATGAAAAAAAGCAATTTGTAATAACTATAGATAAAATGGATAATATTGTTATGTATCGACATAAATTGGCAGAGCTTTGGACATATCAATGTCCATTCCTCGGAAAGAATATTCGATGTATCCTTTCCACTAACTCTCTACCAAAAAAGAGAGAGATAGAGGAAGAGAGCGAGTGAGATTCAGATTCAGATGCCTTTATTCATGTGTTTAACAAAACATAATAATTAAACTTACGTTGTAAAATAACATGGTGAATCATATTTAACTAATGAGTTCTACAATAATATTGAGCAAGAAAAATGATGAAATATGCAAAAGTTGAGGTACTACTGTAATGTTTTCAAATGAACGGTGAAGTCTGAACCTTAAGAAGTCTATTCTCAGAGAGGATATCAAGGATACCCCCTTCAGAACTTAACCGTAGAAAATGAAAGTTGAAAATTCAAACGAAATATTATTTTTCTAAGCGTAAAAAATTGAGAAAAATATCAAGTAAAAACCAAATCATAGAAACGATAAATCATTCAGAAAAGAGTAAATCATACATCAACAGGAAAGAGTAAATCATAATAAGGATGAAAATAAAGAAAAAGTTAATTCCCAAAATTAGAAAATCGATATGATGTAATAATAAGTGGAATAATGAGGGAGTGGGAGTTATCATTAGAAAAGAGATTTGTAGATGTAAATCCAAAAATAATGTTAATAGGAAAGAGAAATTATTATTTAAAAGAGATTAGTTTATGTAAATAACAAGATAATATGATTATGAAAGTTCCAAAAAAAATAATTTTCCTAAGGGGGAATTATAATACAAAAGAGAGGGGAAAGGATGTAGAATTAGAATGCTGAGATCCACTCCAGGAAGAGTTTGAATAAGAAACAATCTAGAATGTAGCTTATATACAATTTTTATGCTAAATTTACATGAATGATTCTCTGATCAGGGAACTTGAAAGTTGAACTATCAATATGGGCTTGAGTGATTCGTTCACGGCGTTGGAGAGAGTAAACAAACCTGAGGCAATAGTTTTGACATCGCTGAAGTTTATCGTTTAAGGTTACTTGTATATCATTGAGCACAGAATAACAATATATAAGATGTGGGAATATGAGCGATTTGACTAGTAGCAATCTAATTTTTCTGGGAAGAATATCTTGCATCTTCTTCGATGAATGCATGGCAGAGAATACAAATTTACAAGTCTTATGAATTTGATCAGACCAGTCAAGATTTTCGTTCATTAATTCCAAGGTTTTTAACTGAATCACAGTAAGCTATTTCGACACCATCAACATTAATTTTGTCAAGTGAGTTTACATCGATGTTGTTTACTCTACTAGAGAGAGAGAGAGATTGATTGATTGATTAAGTACTTTATTTATGTAGATTACAATATATACTGGCTTATACACTTATATACAATAGCTTACAATATTTTTCGGATTTTATGTCATTAAACGATCAAAGTACAATAAATTCCGTGTAACCTACATAGATGTTGAACACAATTCGGACTACCCATTTCATTTTTGTCAAAAATTGATTATTCAATGATATTTTTGAATTTCTGAATGCAGGATTGTGTACCTAAAGAGCTCCTTCATATATCTAACATATCAGATAGATTTTAAATCGTTCAGTTCTTCCGTAATTAACACTTATATTTTATACACGCGTATATTTTTGACAATGATATATACGCTTTCAAGATGTATAATTTGAATACTTCTAATTCAATTAACTACATGAATCAATAATATTCTAGTCGATTCGTAAATATTTCATTGCCTTACTTGAAGGCTTTTATTCAATTATTTGAGTATAGTGTAACAGAGTCATACTTACTTACGACTTACTGCATTCAACTAATTATTTTATTATAAATTATAACTTACTCTCTTGTAAAGTCAATTAATGCAATGAACTGAGTGGAGATACTTGAAATAATTATTAATAAAATAGTACGGGTAGGTGTTTCTTAAGATGAATTACACCCAGCATTTTCACTGCGGTATGGAAATAAATTTTCCAAGAATCTTACAATCAAAACATTGAAAAGTATTCTGAATAGAGTTTATTTGATTGTTTCTTCTTAATCACGATTTAGAAATATTGTTGTTAATTTATTTTTAGCATTACCACAAAAGAAAAAGTAACAGTATTCCTTCAACTTTGTGGCATTATACAATAATACAATCATTGTAGCTGAACTAAATATTTCAACTAACATACTATAATACAAGAATCCAAGAATCTTCTGATAATGAGAATGTGATTTCCTCAATTATAGGTACTTAATTATTGGATTTACAATCAGGACCTTTTGACTCCTCTTTGTTTCTTCGCTATGAACATATTCCATCACTCATAGGCCTCTTTCACACGATAGGAGACGTGCATCTTGAACACTGAACAGTGTTCACGTTTTTTTGTCGAAGTACATTGAGTCAAATCGTGTCTTTCACATGGTGACTCCTATCCAGGAACCTCGTTTTGTCACGTCTTTTCCCCTCGAGGCAAGCAGAGGCAAGATCTAACAACTATGCCGACGTTTGCTCAAAGTATATGACTCATCACTTTTTCTCAAAGTCTAACTTCCTTAAAAATATAGATAGAAGATTTCTGATTTCGGATTTGGATTCAGCTACCCCAAATTCTTTAAAGCGTAAGTCCCGTTTTCGAAAATATCCGAAAACAAGGAAGTTATGGCTGTTTTTAATAAAGCTTTCTATTATCATATAATTATACTGTAAAAACGAACAGGTACTGTACTATACAGTACGTAAGTACTGTAGCTATTATAATACAACTTACACTGTATTCGTGTAGGAAATTTGGTAGGTTATTTATCTTGATTTCTGAAAATACCCCAAAATAAGGGAGTAAGATAACTTTGAAAAACCAAAGTTTTCCTGCCGATTGAAGAAACATTAAAAATTAGTCTAAGACATATTATGTCTTAGAATAAAAACGTGTAACAAATATCAGATCACTATTCAAGCTATCAAGCTTTTCATAAATTTATTTGTCTTCTCATGGCAGAAGGTTTGCGCCCAACGTTTTCACTCAAACATTTCTATGATTAAATTGTGATAGAGAACATTATCGTATTGATCTTCTAAATCCAGTTACATGTACATCGATTTTCGTAAAATTGATTTTTTTACCGTTCCTATGAATTCTAAGAATTCTATGAATTGTTTATACAGGTTCATCACAGGCCAGGTTGGTCTGAGCTATTCATGACTTTTTTTCAGAATGCATTATCAACTCAGCAGTTCTAATACACAGACATCACTACTTGGAATGCCATGACATTTTCTATTCTTTCAATTCCTATTATTACCATAGATCGATTCAGATCAGCACAATGTTTATACTGTATGTTCATAATAGATTTTTCTGATTGTAAAAAGAAATAGTCAATAATTGCTGGGAATTTAAAGTGATATTCAACGATTTGAACCTGATAAATTGGATTGTTGAATGACAATTGAAATTCAGTGAATTTTACTGTACAACATTCCTTTTCCTCCTATTTTATTAGTGATGAGTGGAGATGATTTATGATTTCATATTTGGATTCATCTTTTCATATTTCAATATTTTTTTGGAAAACTAGAACTTTTAAAAATTAAAAATGTTTATGTATAAACTTCTCAGGTGTTCAAAAACTTCTTAAAACCTTTGCCTGCCCCTTTGTGAGGCAGGAGTATTATTATCTTAGTACGTACTATATAATCATATGATAATGGAAAGCTATATTAAAAACAGCTATAACTCCCTTGTTTTCGGGTATTTTTGAAAATGGGACTTACACTTTAAAGAATTTGGGGTCGCTGAATCCAAATCCGAAATCAGAAATCTTCTATCTATATTTTTAAGGAAGTTAGACTTTGAGAAAAAGTTATGAGTCATATACTTTGAGCAAACGTCGCCGGAGTTGTTGGATCTGTCGGCTTATTCGTAAGATCCCCATGTGAAAGTACAGGAGAGCTGCAAAATATGAAATATGATCTTCTGTAATATGATATTCCAGGAGCGAGGTCTCTGCCGTGTGAAACTGGCCATAATGTTCACCAGGAATTACAATAGCTTGTTTTTTCTTCTGGTTTTTTTCATTGTTATCTTACATTTGTTTTCCAAGCTGGTTCTCAACTTGTTTTTGATCATTTCATTCTCAAGTCTCACAGTATGACCAATTAACAAGCACTGTCTCATTATAATAACAATATTTTATTTTTATTACCACACTTTCTAGAACAGTTTTACTTTGAATCAATTAGTTACTGATCTCCTTTAGTCTGAATTGCAGTAACTATATTACCCACAGTATGGCCATCGACTGTCACGCATTTGATTGACTAGCTCAATCACGTGGTACAAATCCGCCATTAAGATTTCAAACAAACTTTATAGTCCAATCTTATTGCGTTGGAAATTTGGTACTTATCTCTTCTTTCACCGATTGAAAACAAATTTTGAACTTCCGATGAGTTTGGTATAACATTTTCGAAGGGAAGTTGGTTAGGCCTATACTTAAAAAAAAAGACTGATAAAGTTTATTCAAATAACACTAATAGCGTAAACATCAATTTTTCTTTCCTTGGGCTCCTTGCGGACCACTTTCTGGTAGCCACTGATCTTGATGAATATGCAGATAGATTTCAATTTTATTGTATTTACTCATCCAATTTATTGGATCGAACTTCTAATGATCTAATTTCAAAATACTTTTGCAGCTCAATTGGATATAACATTTCAAGAAATTAATATATAAATCACGGTTGAATATTTTAAAGTTTTTTCCCGCCTATGAAGATTTGAAATATAATCCAGCATATTCTTATAATGCAGCATATAGTGAATTATAAGTAGGATCGCTCGCCTTCACTTATTAAAGTATATAAGATTTCTGTGATTACTTCGATATAATCTCTCTGGAGCTTTTTATATATTCTCAATAGAGTTTTAGAACTTTAATTAGTAAATGGTAGATAATAGCCAGTGAAAATGGAAGGTTCCTAGTAACGCAACCTGAAAGCTGAATCTCCAAAAAATGACTGATAATCTTTTGAAATATGTCATGATATTGTTATGTTATATATTGTTCCATTGACAAAAAATAATCATTTTATAAGTGATACTTTGAAACCACTGCTAGTGGTATTGCAAGTCAAAACTCATATATCAACAGCTATTGAACAATTGAACATGCTATGGGTAGGCTTTTCAGGACTGAAGAGAATCAATCATAGAAGAAAAGACGGAGTGCGGTACAGCAAACAGTTAAAACAGAGGCGAGCGATTACCAGTAATGTCATTTCAGATTATCATTACTCTTTAACCCTACACAATCATTCTTCACTGTCATTACTTCCCTTCAGTAAAGGTGTGGTCAAGCTTGTGTTACCACAACATAAAAAATGGATCAAGCAAAAAAGCTTGTGTTGCTATAATTGACCGAGCGAAGTGAAGTCTAAGAATCAAGTCGACGGTTTGACATTTCTCTTAATGTTTGAATGTTTAAAATGTTTATATGTTGCGCATTTACAGCGAAACGCGGTAATAGATTTTCATGAAATTTGACAGGTATGTTCCTTTTTCAATTGCATAAAAATCAGACTATAGAATTATTCATCATAAATCAGCTGACAAGTTATTACACAGATGTGTGGAGAAGCCAGTCTATTGCTGTATTTCCATAAGGTCTTTAGTTTCAATCAGGTACTTGTGGATGAGAATACTGCGTGGAGTCTACTGTTCACATAACTACTAGTTATAGTATTAGCTACAAAAAGGTGGGTAAAACGTAAACGCTGGTTGAAGGATTGGTTGAAAAAACGTGAACAGTACTCTCATGTTGTGTTGTTAAATGAAATTCAACTCACCTAGCCAGGACTACAAAAACTATTTCCGCATGAATGACATTATGTTTGAGAAATTGCTGAAACTATTTACACCTTTTTTACTCCGAGAAGATACAAACATGAGACAATGTTTGCCAGTTAAAGGAAGACTAGCAGTAACATTAAGGTACCTTGCCACTGGGTGAAACTTTGAAGACCTAAAATTTTCAGCAGTCATATCACCTGCATCAATAAGCAATGCCATTGTTGAGACTTGTGAAGTACTTGCATACATCTTGCAAGACTACATGAATGTACATTTAATTCACTTCATACTTGCATTTATTTATTTTCAGCATTAGTATGTTATTGTTAAAAAACATACACAGATCAATTAAGTTTCCTTTTCCATATATGTAGAATATAGGCTACTACAGTGTTTGATTAGCAATGGTATTGCTATCCTTGTCTATCATTCAACAAAGCAGATAGCACTATCTCTTTCTCACTTTGCTCTGTTGCCAGATCGTTTTTTAACAATGCAGAATGGATAATTGATTAACAAAATAGGTTCCACAGTTCTGGAAGGAAGTGTTTCGAATGTTTTGATGAACTGTCACAGATGTTCTTCTCCAAATGCATTTCCTTCACAAGGTGCAATCACTTTACCATCACTGTCCAAAATCTTTTCTGGGATTACTGGCGAAATTGTATTCATATCTTGTAAATAATGAGAAGGAGGAAACTGTAAATAAGTGTGTAGCAAAATGTGTGAAGACACATGTAAAAAATAAAAAACTTAGTTCTGACTAGTATAAGAAATGTTTGATTGAACGATGCCAACATATAGAAAAATGTAATATGTTGAGATCCTTCAATCATAACATACATCAAATTGAATGCGCAAAGGTTTGTTCAAGCCCATTTGATGACAAGCGCTTTATTGCAGAGAACAGAATCGATACATTACCATTCGGTCACTACAAAATAGCAAACTGATTGCACAGATCAGTGTGTGTGTAACGAGGTAGTGACCAACACATCAAATTATGTTTCAAGTGTGTCTTCACACAAAGAAGAAGAATGAGTAATATTAGAGCAAAATTAGCAGCAGAGCTTCACTCTGCTGCACATGTAAATTACCCCACATGTAGATATGAGTTGAAGAATGAGAACGATTTATATCAATCAGATCTGATTGAGATGGTAGCTTATCTAAATTCATTAAAGGATATCGTTATATTTTAGTTGTTATTAATTGTTTTACTTAGTATGCTTATTGTATACCTTTGAGGAATAAGACTGCACAAAGTGTTAATAATGCACTTGAACTCATTATTTGTAAGAATAAACATATGCGTTTTTTCCAGACAGATGGAGGGAAGGAGTATTTTAATAAGCATGTGAAAGATTTGTTAGACAAGTATAATATCAATCATTATTCTGTTTTTACTGATAAGAAAGCTAGTATCGCTGAGAGATTTAATCGTACAATAAAATAAAAAATATATCAATCTTTAACTGAACGTGGGAGTAAAAACTGGGTTAATAACTTACAAAATATTGTAGATGATTATAACAATACAGTACACAGTTCCATTGGAATGCGACCTAAAGATGTAACTAAAAAAAATTGTAAACACATTTTAGAATCACTAAACTCTGCATTTAATAGACGATTCAAATTAAAAGTGTTGAAACCAAAATATAAGCTAGGTGATATTGTGAGAATTTCTAAAAATAAACAGATATTTGATGAAAAATATCTAATGAATTGGTCACCTGAATATTTCAGAATTGTGAGCATACATCCCACAAGACCTATCACTTACTCATTAGAAGATCATATGTTGTAAATAATTAGAGTAAGATCATATGATGTAAATAATGTACATTGTATAATTATCTATCCACATTTGTTTTATCATATGTTGTAAATAATTAGAGTAAGATCATATGATGTAAATAATGTACATTGTATAATTATCTATCCACATTTGTTGTGAATAATCATTGTAATATTCTTTACATTGTGTGTGTTTTTTAAATAAAAAAAAACTCGAATTGAATGTTCGCTCTTTCATTTCTCATTTTGTCATAGAGAAGTGTGAAGTAGTAGCATGTGGTACGTGTCTAGATGTTGAATGGGTGAGTACATGTATGTGTGTCACCTAGAAACGCTTCATTAGTGAGTGAACCAGACACATGAAACAGTTCGTTCTGTTTGTATATCTCACTTTCTCAACATGAACAAACTCATCATTATAAATTTCAATAAGATAATTACACAAGAGGAAAAGCCTGTATGGTGTAGGAATGGGGCATTGATCCCACATAATGCTAGAATTCTCATTGTGGGCCCATCTGCATGCGGTAAAACAAATTTATTGTTCAACTTGATTTTTCCCAAAAATGGATTGAGATTTAAACATATTTATTTAAATACTAAAAGTCAATATCAAGATAAGTACTTGTTTTTAAGAAAAATCTTTTCAAAAATGAAAGGTATTGAATTTCATGTGAATGATATTCCTGATAACATTCCATACCCAAACAATATACCACAATATTCTCTAGTTATATTTGACGATTTACAACTTAGTCACACACCTCAAATAAGGGATTATTTTACTATGGGTAGACATCGTAATATTGATACAGCATATTTAATTCAAAGTTATGGTGCAACACAAAAACATTTCACCAGAGATAATGCAAATATGATTGTTATATTCAAAATTGATCAATTATCACTCAAATTAATACATAGAGACTATGTGGGTGAAGATATTTGCTTCAGAGATTTCAGTAAATTGTGTTCAAATGTGTGGAATTCTAAGAAGCATAGTTTTCTTACTATTATGACTGAATGTGTAGCTAATAGTGGAAAATATAGGCAGGGTCTGGATAACTTTATTGACATTCAGTAGAGAGTGAGTAGCAGTGAAAGAATGAGGATGTCTTATAGAAGACAAAACGCTAGCATTGCTCTAATTGATAAGATTAAGAAATTGAGGAAAGCTATTAGAGACAAACATAGAAGCATTGTACATTTTGAAAAGCAATCTGATGATTACAGAGAAAAACTTTTTAAACCGATTATCACACCTCTAGTTGAAATGGGGAAAACTAAATCTTCTCACCAATCCGATCAGAGTTTTATACCAAAAAAGGAGGAACAAGAAGAAGAAGAAGAAAGTATGGATCTAGGAGAAAAACATGATGATATTAGTGAAACAATAGAAGTTGCATCACCATCAGCAGCTGAAAAAGATCTAAGCATGAACGATTCAAGTATATTTAATTCAACTAGGCTTGAGAGTGATACAAGCAGCAAAATAAAGAGGATAAAGAATCAAGTGCTTGCACAATATTTGTATACATTCCATAGTGAAAAATTGGATAACTCAATTCCTTATGGAATTTCCTATGATTTTGACCGAAAATTATATTTTATGGGTGAGTTGGTTGTTAGCTTTGATAACTACTTCTTTTATATTGATAACGAAAAATTCTGAATTACACATGGTCTATTAGAACTGTTATTTGCCCAAAGACCAAATTCATATCTCTTTGATGAAAAAGATCTAAATAAATACAAGAAGATTTTATCAATAAAAAAAGTTAATTTGGATAGACGAGGATATGTGAAACGTAACAGTGGTGTAAAGTCTCGCTTAATTCAAATGCTGTTTCCTGTTGAAAAAGCAAGTAAGAGAGGTTCAGGGTTATTGAAATTCACAAAAAATACTTCTAGCAATAGAATTTACCAATATTATGACAACTATGATGAATTGGTTCAGAGACTTCATTTATTAAAATCATCAAAACTTGCTGGACCCTCGGGTCATGACGTTGAGATTGCAGCAATTATAGAAGAATTACGTGAAGGTAAAATTATTGTTTAGTTGCAGAATGAGCATGCACAGACTCAGAGGTAAAAGTGAGAGAGTCGCTGTGAAGAAAGAGATTGTATGGAATGAACCAGATCTTGACAGTTTTAGTGAGAGAATAATCTAGGCAATTAATCAACAGGGTGTTAGTGAATCTCTGCATTCGTATTTAGATTCACAATCATCTAATATAGTTAAGAATATTGGATTGAACGAGATTGAAAAGGAACACATCTTCAGTACATTACAACAGTTATCTGACAATATCGATGAGGGAGCTAAAGAGAAATCTATCAATTTGGAGAATTCTCTACATGATCTCAAATCAACAACAGAGATATTCAGATCGCACTTGGATATGATCAATGATAATAAAGTTGACAAGAATTATTTGGATGAGAAATTGAAAGTTATCTCAGACAAGATTAAAAATTTGCAAGTATTAGTAATTATCTAAATACCAGATTGAAACAGCTTAGCACAGAACTTTTTACTACAGTAAATGAAACTCATTCATTATTGGTTGATAAGGAACATTTGGATAAAGCTGTGCAGGCATTGAATAACATTGTTATAACAAAACAAGAGTTTGAAGATTGATTATCCGCAATGACTAATACGATAAAGACAAATCTAATGGAGGGGATTGAACAATTTGTTTCAAAAAACTATTTAAATACATTGCTATCTACGTTTAGTGAAACTTATGTATTGGAAAATGATCTGAGTAGTGAAATGCAAGCATTTATCAAGAAAGATGAATTACAAGCTACAGTCAAATCAATTCGTGAGGAAATAGCATCTTCAATTAAAAATACTGAGAATGATGAAGTGACAAGATTACAATGTTCACCTGCATTCATAGATTATCTCACTTTATTTGTACATAGAATAGCCTACCAAATAGTTTGGAACTATGTGAAAGTTAGTTTTCATATGAATTGGATTGAGGCAAAACAGCATAATTTGACAGAAGATCAAGTAGGTGATTTGATCACCGATAAAATGGGTCTTAGTATCTACGCAAATGTTCTAAAACCCTCAAGTTAGAATCACATCAATCTTCAACCGATTTCACTATGCAAATTGCTTGGGAGAAATTGCATGAGAAATAGATAGCTACATTCTATTTCAACGTGAGAGAGTGTTCTCTACTTCACAACCATTTTTTCCAAGGTGAAACAAGATTATGCACAAAACGTGCTAATGATCGAATTTGAGATGAATCAGAGCAGAGATGCATTCGTCCTTGTAAGCTCTGTGAAGTAAAATTGCAAACGTGCTAATGATTGAGTATTGAATTAGACCGGAACCGCATTTGAAATTTTCCTGAAAAATTTATACTCATTCGATAGTTTATAAAATGGCAAAGTTTTTTCATTATTGGGAAAATATTGTTACCGTGAAAAAAATCAAGAAAAAACTGTTTGAAAAGTTTAGATTTTAACTTGACTTTGAACTTTTTTCAACTTGTATCTCAATAACAATTGCAGATACGAACTTCTAACCATTTTCATTGAATTTCTTAGCCAAATTTCCTATAGAGAAAGTATTTTTAAGCCCTCAATCACTCGACACAAAGCTATCAAATTGTAGACAATTATTCACACTCAAACAAGATAAGTTTCGTTTTTAATTAAAAAATAGAATTTAAACTGAAATTCTGACTCGAGGATTTGAGCTAGACACCTGTATTTGGTCTCATTCGAAAGATAATCAAAAAAGAAAGTTTTTGCGCTATAAAAATTATTTCGTTCCTTGGTAAAAAAATCGAGAAATGTGTCTGAAGTTTTCAAAAAAACTTGAAAAATCATTTTTTTTCAACTTTGACCGCTAAAAAATACTACTCAATAATCGACTTTGGCATGTTTTATACCTCAAATCAATGTGAAATTTTGTCCTCTTTTCCACGATGTCTTTAAAATTCACTTAAGACCAATGGTTCTTTAGATATTGACGATTTAATGACTGGAAGTACGCCTGCTTGAAAAATATTGAAGAATCGATATATCTCGAAAACGAAGGTCGATAGGAGAAAAATTTACTGAACATTTTTTGTTGCAAATTGCATGGAGAATCTATGGTAGCCGGGATTTACACCTTATCTGGGACACCCTGTATATAGAAAGAAGAAACCTTTGAAAAAAGAGAGTTAGTAGAGCTTAAAAATAATAATTTATTCATCAATTGAGCAGCATAATCTTTCACAAGATCTCTTGAATGTATTGTAGCGGTCATAGAAGGGATCAAGGAATGGGTTTAGTCTATTGTACAAACTCATGCTTCTATTTAGGTAGGAATTGAAATGGTGAGCGGTTCTGACAAACGGCATTTGAAATAGCCTATTAAGACTTGGTCTTTTGCATGCAACATGAAAATTTAACAAATTGATTAAATCTGGCATGAATATATTATTATTTGGAATTTCATATAATAACATTAATGCTCTAATGGATCTTCTGGTTTTCAATTTTTGTACTTTAAATGTTGACCTTAAGGTTTCAATGGAAAAAGCTATTGGACAAAATATATTGTACTTTTTTAAATAGAGATATAATGCCAATTACTCCCATGTGATATGACTAAATATTTGAATACAGAGGAAATACAACTCTAAAGCTTCGTTTACACCAAATTTATTAACGAGATGTTAATCACTTAATCTTTATAGATCCTATTTGATTGAACATAATTTATCATACACATGATGAACATATGTGTTTGTCAAGTTCCGTTCAATCTAATAAAGATTATATAAAGATTAAGTTATCAACATTATGTTAATAACTTTGGTGTAAACGCAGCTTTATCAACTGATTTCTGTAACTTATATCTACGAATAGATACTTTTCATCTGGCTGAGTTTGACTGATTGTCTTGGGGTGGTACTAGAATGGAAGTGGAATGGGAGTTTTTTTTGTTGAATCTGAAATATTTGGATAGAATACTGTTGGAAATCTATTGAGGGGAGATCAGTCTAATTAAGGTGTGAGAGCAAGCAATGAATTCAATGAAACAACTACAAAGAAGGACTCATGAACGGTTCAAATATGAGAGATTGTCAAAGTATATTTGAAAGAAGTCAGGAGCTATTTGTGGAGTTTCTTAGAATCACAATGCAAAATCAATGACTACTTGAAATTTATGACTGATTATTGTAACATAGTTTAAATTATCTTGAATTGTATTCGTTCTCATAAGGAAGGACTTTGGTATTGCATATAGAAACTGTACGGGAAAAGACCCATACTTTTTTCATTCAATCACACAAACCATGTTATGGAGTCTGTGTTAAATCTAGAAAAAAAATACCCAAAGAAGTAGAAAATCATTTCCAATGTGGAAACATTAACTTTAGACAGTCAATACATTGACTCTCTGTCAAAAGGAAATCTTGAAAATTTAATAATGTGACAACCGATCATGCTTTGGAGCAACCCTCATTCGATCATCTAAAACTCAAAGGTGAGTGATTGGAATAGCTAGTTCTTCAAAGGCTTTCCTAAAATGGCTGCTACTATATAAATAAATCTTAGAACGTTGACATCATTATGGATATCACTGGAGATTGTGAAGAAAGACATCGAAGGAAGTAAAACAAGAATAATGAGAGATGAGAATGATTTCCAGGACCATAACCTTCTCACGAGAACATCACATTTTGATTCAAGACTCTGATGGACAACAGAATCTGCATAATGTTATCAATGGTCTGGAAGCAAGTAAAGAAGTGTATGATACTCTTTTGAATGTATAAGGAAATAGTTATTCGTTCTTCAACTATTTTCATCTGAACATAGTTGTGGCAAATTGTAAAAGTGTATTCTCACCTATAAGAAAAACCAGAGTTCTGTCATTCTCCACGATGCAATCAAACAAAAAATCCTAGTCTTAGTTCATTCTAGAACAAAAAGATCTGATCTCTGTATTTTTACTAGGTAGCTGTTTAAAGATAATTCATCATTGAAGTTTTAGTGCAGCATACATTTCTACAATAACCGCAATCTCTGTGAATATTTGAAAAAAACCGCTTAATCTCACTTGGCCCATGAAATAATTAGTGAAACTAGTTGTGGATTTGACTAGATCCTTAAATATCGTTGACAAATTCGCATAATGATGACATGGCTCTCCGGAATTCAACTCCTACTTCACTTTTCAAAACTTTCAATACACTGCAAGATTATGGAAACTTTGTGATGAGAAGAGTTATGAAAATTCTCAATGAAGATGGAGTGATACAGGTGGACATAGTTTTTCATGTCTATAGTCTAAATTCAAACAAAGGTAGTGAACATACTAGAAGCAGCAGAGTAAAAGAATCACTCCAATAATATGCTCTCCAAACCATCGAGACTTGATTTTTAAATCTGTGGCAGAGATTTATTAATGTAACATGCAAGAATCTATAAAGGAATAATCCATACGTTAGCTACGTGCAGGTATACATCCATTCATTCATTTGTGGATTAAATTATAAATCATATAAATATGTTTGGGAAAGATTAACAGGCATGGCCCAAAACTATTCTATTCCCAAATTTTGATACTGAATAACTTGTTACCATTTCAAAACAGTCTGAACGGGAATACCAAAATGGATGAATCAATCAAAAGTTAGTATAACTAACTACCATTATAATAATACTATTAGAAATAATTTGAATGAATATTTAAATTATCATTTCATTTTGATTTGACACATAATATGACATTGCTTTTTTATCACATTGTGTCTTATCTATTATTATATTGTATATACTTTCTCGAAAGTTCACGACAAACTGAAGATTCACGAAAGTTTAACATTTTCATATTAAACATAATTATTATTATGATAATAAATGGATGATGAATTCCATTTCCACCATAAAGAACTAAGAAATTCCACAAACATTTCTTGGAAATTAACTGACCACTATATCAAGTAAGCGTGGCCAGTGTGTAATTAATAATGTAGCCTGCAGCGCATCACAATAAATTAATTTAAAATAAAAACAATAAAACATAAACACATATAAATATTATCATTTTCTATCTTAATATATTTCTTGAAACCCAAGTTTCGTTTATTTCAAACAGTCATTTCTTAGTTTCCTTGCAGAATGAGATAAAGTTTGTAATTTTGACCATAATTTGTATATTATGATGAGAATTATCAATTATTGAGGCTTGAGAGTTGAAAAATCGTGTTCAGTGACCGAAAATACATAATATAGCGTTCCTGAAATACATAATTTGAATGCATAGAATAGCATTAATCATGGGGGAGGACCGTGCCGCAGCGTAACAGTGCTACTTATCCCCCTCTAACCGCTGCATCTATGATCGTAACTCCCAAACTATATATATCATTGAATTCAGGAAGAAACGGCCTACAACGTTTATTGGGAACCTTTTCCTCTAAGTCGGCTAACGACTTGAATATTCAAGAAATAACAAAAAGTCCATTATAAAAAAAAATACATTTTTCGAGATATTTTATTTTTTTGCGGAAAAACTATGCGGTTTATCGCAAAAATGTAGAGGACCACATTGAAAGCCAGTTATAAGTACATAATATTGAGAAAAAAGTCAAAGCTGTACTATGAATAGTAACTGCAGGACAGGCGATTTTATAAGCGCGCGTTTTTTACAACTTACCCCCCTCCCCCCAATCTGTCGACCACCCTGGGACGTGACGACATCGAGTTTCATATACACTAGAGACCCCCTAACAATAATCCGAAGACAAATTCTCTGCCTCTCTCATGTATGCTCAATGTAAGCCAGCGCCTGGACTATAATGTTTTTCAGTTTGATTGGTTCTATGTTAAGAATGTAAGATTTGGTGAGGATGATTTAATTTATATCAATATAGATTCAGAAGACAACTTTGATTTCACTATTATTCTTCCAAAAGAATATTCAACTGTGCTGAATACACCCAACATAAAGAGTTTTAAAAGCAAAAGATGTGATTTGAATGTTACTGCTGAACGTGTATTCTTGAAAGAATGGTAAAATCTCCTCCTACTTGTCAAGTACATCTAGAATTTATGACAGTAAGAAGTTCGTTTCACTTAAATCTGGCAGAAGTTCGTTTCACTTAAATCTGACAGTAGATTGCCTCTCTCTCTCTCCCTCACACATCTCTCTCTCTCTCTCTGCTATAAATCATCATCAAATAGACCGTGACTAAATGTAATTGGGCATGACTGAATGTAATTGGACAAGACTATCTATAAATGAAATAGAGCATAACATAGAGAGAGAGAGAGAGAGAGAGTGTGTGAGAGAGAGAGCATCATCATTATCATCTTCTTCTTCTTCCTCCTCTTCTTCTTCTTCTTCTTCTTCTTCTTCTGAAATAGAGAGAGAGAGGGTGGGAGAGAGAGAGGTTCTTCTCCTTCTAAGGAGCGGGGGAGGGGGCAGGGTTGGTGCGGCAGGAGCGAGTGTGGTGGGGGGTACATTGGATGGGTGCGGGGGAGGGGGGAAAAAGTCGTAAAAAACGCTCAAAAACATACAAATAGACACTACTTACATCTAAATGTTAACGATCAGAAGATATTGTTGATCAAAAACTAAAGTTCATCAAAATTGATTTTTCCTTCAAATTTCACTCATTTTTGAAAAATCATAATTCAGTACTCATTGGAGATGAATGATCCCATTTTATTCAGAATTTTATAATCTAAAAAAAAGCGAGAGCGAATTTTTCTGTCTGATTACAAGATTTGGCAGAAATAGCTGAAAACTGGAAAATGAGCCGAAAATACGAGGTTTTTGGGCCACCCTGTATCTAGCACAAGGAAATTTTGCATGAAGAAATTAGTTCTGGACTTCTCTTATGTAGCCAAATAATATATTAAAAAATCAGAACTACAATATAAATTGCAATCACACCCCCTTTTTTATGTCTATATTGACTGGACTATAAATATCAATAAAAAAATAGTTGAAATGACACAGTCTTCTACTTCCTATTTACATCATATTTCTGTCAAAATTAGTTGATCTGATAAATGCTTGGGCCACACATCACCGCGTTGCGTCCATGCTGTGAAACGCACGTGACACAGCTGTTTTCACATCAGATGTTTTCAAATGTAAAGGGACACACTCAACCGCAGTGAGTCCGCAGTGTGAAGTGAGGCTCTTTAAATTTTAAAACATCTGATTTGGAAACAGCTGTGTCACATGCATTTCATGGCACAGACACAATACGGTGATGTGTGGCTCGAGCATTCAGTTGTCTTAATTTACAGTTTGGGTACTTCAGTTGTACTTCATGTCTTTTTGAAGCAACCTTCTTTGTAACAATATTATTTATGAAGGAACAAACTTGTTCCAGTGTTCGGTTCTTTAATGTATCTTCTTCCAACATCCTTTTAATTAGCATTCTGTCCGGATTACAGAACTGCAGCAAATCCCTCCCAAAATACTGAAACACTATCTCTTTCTCTTCATTGCTCCATCTTGTTCGTCTTATTATTCTCTTGCTTGAATTCGTTTTCAACTTGCTTGATGTGGAATTTTTCGATTTTTCAGTCATTGACTCGTTGTCTGAAACATCTTTGGACTCTACTTCAGATTCCATATTGCTCAAATTATCTTTTTCTAGGTCTCTATTAATCATAGAGTCTAGTTCTGCCTCTGTTGTTGAACCTGCTTCGAGTTCAATATCAATCAGTGATTCTTAACAATATCTTTAACAATATCTGATCTGATCATGTCAGCACATGTTTTCAAACTTGGACCAAGTCTTGGTGGAAAACTAGGAATAGAACACTCACCAGTATCATCATTGTATCCACTCAATTGTCTAATTGCTGACATGAGATTATCAAAATAGAAAGCATCAATGCAGTCTTCAAGACACTGTATTTTAGGGTTAGTTTTCTTGACTTCAATAAGTAATTTTGCTAGATCACGCATTCTAATAGATATGTAAGAAACTTGATAATTGTCTTTGTGTCTCTTCAGAATTCTTTCGCCAAATTCCACAATGAGTGGATCTGATTGTGCAGTGACTGAAATAAAATCATGTTCTATTCTAGGAAAAATGTTCTTTCTAACACCCTGACATGATGATGGAACTTCTGGGCATATCATCAATGATGCTGTCTTCAAAACACATGATCTTATTTCTCTTCCGTAATCATCCGTAATCTTCTTGGGTTTTCTTCATATTCATTACTCTCCTTGCAGTTCCTTACATGTGCAAACAAAAATTCTCGTCTGAAGAGTCCTAAACAAAATTTGCAGGCAACATGAGAAACATTATTCACTTGGTATTTATTCTTGTCTGGTCGTTTCCTTGGCAACAATGCATCATCTAGCTTATTATTCACAAATTTCAAATTTTAGGTGTAGTTACCTTTATTCCTTAGTTTGCTGGAAATCTCAGTTATTTTCCTTTTTTGTTTTTGTCACTGTCTGTGATGGAGATCATTCTCTTCACATCTTCACATTTGTGATTCGAAATGAGGTGCCGAACAAAGTTAGTTACTAGTTTCTCACAATATGGACAGCAGTTCCTTCTATCTCTCTTCCTCTTCAAGTTGATTTTAGATGAGCTACAAGAATCATTTATTTCATTTTGAGTTTTACTATCAGAAGAATCAATGCTCGGTGGTACTAGAAAGATGTGAGCATTTTGAAGAACTCCATCATTAGAAGGAAAGCTGTTGTTGATGGGCTCACTGATCTGATGATCTCCAATACACGAAATAGAGTTACTTATACCTTCATTCAGAGTTGATTGTTCAGCAACACGAAAATCAGCAAATACCACCGGTACATCCTCCAAATATATGACCTGAAACGAAGCAATAAAATAAAATTGTAAGCCAAAAAAGGAACTTCAACAATTTTTCACTGAACTGAGAGATAAAAGTGTAAATCAAAACAGAGATAACTGGCTAATTAACATAAATATATAAAATTAAATTTTCAAAACAGTTTAAAGGTGGCATTCGTAAGCTGCGGCTCGAGCCGCAAGGCTGGAGCCATGCGGCTGTGCGCATGTCTGTTTGATAGAAAAAATCAAAGTGCATCTCTGCGCACTATGTTTAATATAGAAAACATGCGCACAGCCATGCGGCTCGAGCCGCAGCTTAGGAATGCCACCTTTAGATGTAATTTTCTATCATTTCAATATATGTTCTTTATGAAAATATGACATACTTTTTTATTAAAATAGAATAAATTATTTTCAATCACTCAAATCAATTCAAAAAATATTTTTTCAAGAAACAATTTGAATTTTTTGGTCAATAATTTTCCACTTCAATTACTCATCAATATTTTTATCAATATGAAGACATTTTTTTAGTTAGCACTATACACTTTTATTGGATTCTTTCAAGTTTACCTTTGAATAATATGCTATACAAAATTCAAATTCACTCCACATAACCAATGCACTTTTGCACTGATGCACACTCCAATGCATCTTTGGCTAGTGGAATTGTGCCTTCTAAATTGAAGATGTCAAAGATAAAGCCTATACGTAAGAGTGGGGATTTGAATAATCCTGAGAATCTCAGACCAGTTTCAAATCCACCTGTATTAGGTAGGAGAAATAATTTGGAAATTCATTGCCTTGAAACGTCTAGCAGGTCTCCAATCGAAGATTTGCAAGTAATTGCTGGAAAGATTGATGTTAATTTCCAAATAAGTGATGTTAGTGGAGTCCACAGGCTACCAGTGCGCAAACCTGCTGATACGGCGAAAAATCTCCAGTTTTAATTGTTCAATTCGTTTCGAAACTAGTTCGCTCTGATTGGCTTACCAAAGGTCGTGCTGCGAAATTAACAAACAAATTGGTGGGGAATACAACTGAAAAAAGGATTTATTTCAATGAAAATCTAACAGCCTTCAACAAAAAACTGTTTATGCAAGCCAAGCTCAGAGCTATGCCTCTTAAATATAAATATGTATGGACCTCGCAGGGCAGAACCCTCGTTAGGAGGGAGGATCACGCACAGATTATTAGAATCAAGTCTTTCGTGGATCTTGATAAAATTATTTAGTGATCTACCCGATTGTTATTATATCCACCCCATATTAGATGTGAAGGAACTCCAAAAATCTTTGTTCCCAACTGTAAGCGCCTCTTCACTAACTCTTTTGAAAACTGTAGTTGTCCATCTCTGTCTTTGGTCAGTGATACACGTTACCTTGGAATAATGATAGATTGTAGCATGAGATGGCATTCTCAAATTGACAATATATCCAAGAAACTCCAGGCATTAAGCGCTAAAATATTTTATTTACATAAAAATATCACTGTTGATTGCCTGTATTTAATTTATAAGTCGTTAGTAGAATCCATTATACAATATGGAGTTCAATCATGGGGCTGTGCTGCAAATTACTTATTATTGAGAGTAGAGAAAATACAGTTGAGGATCCTAAAAGTTATTTCGTCTAGAATACCCCATCTAAACTTAAATTTGAACAACCTTCAAACCCTACAAATTGTTTATCAAACTCTGACACCAAGAAATTTTTACACCTTCAAAATAATAGTATTTTTCAAAAATAATTTCCACTATAGACTTCTAGCTCCTCCTGCCCATTACAATTTCAGGTCACCAATAATATACCAAATTCCCCGGTTCAATAATATTTATGGAAAAAGATCTCTGCTCTACATAATACCTTTCCTTTTCAACAAACTACCTGCAAACATAAGAGACTACTCAAAAACGGATGTAATGATCTATGTAATAAACAATCCCAACTTGATTTCAACCCAGTAAAATCGAAATGAGAATAAAACACAGTTATAATAGTACTCTAAATTCTGAAATAAACAATAAATATTTATTATCATTATTTGAATAATAATTTCTAATAGGCCTGCGTACGATGAATTTTCTTTTTCATCTTTCAAATAGCCTATTCCGCTGGATTTAAATTATTATACAGGGTGTTTCAGAAGTAGTGTCGAGAATTTTAGGGTATTGTACCTGGATGCTAGGAGACTACAAATGTCATATTTGAAGTGTCCAAAACTCAGCGGTTATCCTTATAGCTGCCATTTTGTTTTTTTCACTTAAAACTTTTTATCTCAAGAACGAAATGTTGTATTGATCTGAAATTTGGCATGAATATTTATGCTATAAAGACTCAACTATAAAAAATAAAAAAAAATTTTTTCGTTGAAATTTTTCAAAATGGCGGCCATTTTAAATTTTTGATGGCGAATATCTCGAAAACCGTCCATTTTACAGAAAATTTACAAGAGACAAAAAAGTTAGCAAATTTTTTCACGATTCCAATGATACCTCATTTATTAAGATTGGTCGAAGAATAACAGAGAAATTAATTTTTTTCATACTGCATGCATGACCACTTTTCACCATTTAAAGATCAATATTAATTTTTTAATTCCAGATGTATCTAAGATGAAGCTTTGAAACTCGGTATGGCTCCATATGGGCAAACAGATGATTTTACAATGGTTTTCAGATGATAATGTTTGTCTTGTAAAAGTATTGTTGTTTCATTAAAAGTAAAGAACCAGATGTAGTGCTTCCTATTTCTTAGTCTCACGTTTCCTAGGTCTTATTTCTATCTTAAATTTCCAGTTTCAATATTTTCTTACGTTGCTTCTACACAAATATTTAATTATGGGAACGCGCCAACCATTCTCCCCGACAACTGTTCTCCCCGACAGCCGATCACCTTTTCAAACCAGTTTTTAGGTTATCGGTTGTCGCCGGTCAACGCCGTCAACCGTTCTCCTTTTCGAGCAGGTTTCAGTAGGGGATCGGATGTCGGGGAGAACAGTTGTCGGAAGCGCTCGAGGAGAACGGTTGTCGGGAACGCTTCCGACAGACGTTCTCCTTCTTTTCAGTAGGAGAACGGATGTCGGGGAGAATGGTTGTCGGAAGCGCTCGAGGAGATCAGTTGTCGGGAACGCTCCCGACAAACGTTCCCCTCACCACATCACATGAAATCACCATTCTGGCTGGCTCTCTCCTTGAAACTTGAAAATGAAGTCACATGAATCCTATGTATCATGCTATTAAACCAGATTACTAGATACTGTACTATACAACTAGTTCTGATACTATACAACTAGTTCTGATATTCTGATCATCTTTGTTAAGTCTATATTCAAATTAATATTCTTGTGCAATGTCAATGCACATTACTTCAAAAGTTCTGAAATGGTTTGGAATTAATATATATGGAATGAAATGTTCAAAATATATATTAATAGTCATCTAAAAGCATTGTGCATGACAAGGCCGCAGCATTGATCGTTGCATTGATATTAATTTTAACTTCATATAATTATTTACAAACGTTAGGCGAAGGCACTAAAAGAATTTATTCGAATGATTTTGATGCAATCTTCAAATCATGGGCGTATCCAGGCAGGGGTAGAGGGGGGCATCTGTCCCCCGCTAGAAGTTGACAGATAGATTTTTTTTTGTTATTTATAACTAAATTGTGGAAGTTACAGGAGTAACTCTCCATCTGAGTGTCAAATTGAATACTTGAGAAGGTCTTTGATAATTCATTGGAGTTTGATTAGGTGGCTATTAATAATATTAGATTTAATCATTAATTATCATTAATCTATTAATTTTTAGTTTTTACTGAATGGAGGGTCAACTTATTTTTCATACCGCATATCCAATCACATAAAGAAAGACTTAGGTAGATAGACCTACCTTGTTTCTGTTAAGAGTCTTAAAGAGAATTAAATATACTTTTTTTCAATTGAGCTGGTGTTAACAGCCTGAGTAGTAACTTATTACACAGTATTATTTAGAATCGAGGTTTTCTTGGGATATTGGAGTCGTTCAGCATCCAGCTGTGAGGCCTTTACCATCTCATAAAATAATTCCTGTCTGGATGTTGGTCAGGAACTTGCAAAAATAAATCCATTTATAAATTCTGTGCTCATTATTAGGTCTAGAATTGTTGATTTGTGTATGCTGCGACCGAGGGAGCCATCTTAAACCTGGAGGGTCTACCGACCGCTATCGGTGAACATAAAATATTTACCACAAAGCACAAACATAATATATGCTGTACGTATTTCGGTTCATAAGAAGAAGATGTAGGTTTTATTGTACGCTGAGCGCCGGCATAGTTTCGTAAAGCACCCCTTTAGCAAATTATTCCAGCTCGTTGCATACAATTTTTTGTTTTCTAGAGTGGTTGTCAAAACATCCATTGTTGTGAAATCAACAACGGTCATCTATAAACTACCGGTATAGTCTCTGCTATACAATAACATCTATGATGACTTACACCTTACCTTCGGTCCTAGGGCTGCCCCAGAAATCTTTTGTGTTAATAACCAATAAAAAACAGCCTCAACACAATAGATTTTTCAACGACAGTAGTTAAAAACTCCTTTTTGTAAAATTCAATATTTTCATTCAACATGTATAACTACTGTAGTATCACACTCACAACTACTGGTACTCAACAAGTGAAAGTCGTCAATGCATAGAAAAAGTAAAAGCGATTTATACTTGATTTATGATGATACAATACTCGTTAATATCTCTGATAATTATCAGAAGGCATTGAATTATGGACTTAGCAAATGAAATTCTTTCATTTAGGAGTAGGTTATTTAATTCCTACTACAATAATTGCGCATGGTGTACAGTCAACTAAGGTTTTCCTATTTCATCCTTTAAAATACGGAAAAAAGGAAATGCTAATTAATTATGTTATATGATCCTTGTAATTTTAATTATAATTTTTCTATTCTCATTATAATTTTTGTGCTTAACATCCCCTCAACTATTGATCAATCTATCTATTTTCTAATCCTATGTACCCGAATTCGATTGTAGCTCAACACTGTTCACATCAGGTTCCGTACATGGGAAGTTCATTACCCTCACCGTATAGGCCTAGACCACCAGTACTCGTTCAGGACGTGATATTTTTGAAGGAAGCAGACCTTGACATAACAAGCAGAATCTGGACAGAGATACTACAACAAATTCCAAAAATAATACATTCTACCTATTCAATGAATCCAACAATCTATCTGCACTCCCACGCTCCACAGATAATATGGGTTTTTCCAACTCAACAATCCTAATTAGCGGTGAGAATAGCTCCCTTGTCTGGTCTGGGTTAAGGCCTGTCGAACATAACATCTATTCTTCAATCCCAAAACGATCATCCAAGACTTAATGATCCGTACATTGACCCATCCAATTATAGGCTACACTTAGAATCCAGGTACATTGTTTGGTTTAGTGAAAGGGTAGGACGTGTTATTTTTTAATTATTGGTAGCAGTATCCGAAAGGCAAGATTCTGTTTATGTCGATTACACATTCCTTCAAAAATATTACAGAGGGTTCTGCGTATCTCATTACTATCTCGAGTTTACTACGAACTAACTCATTCATTTCAATTGGTTATTCAGGATGAAAGGAATAATAGAGAACATTACAATATTATCTTGATTTCTAATAACTAAGTAATTTCTAGTAATTCCATGAAATCTCACCTCTTGTTCGAGTTCATTAGAGGTAGCCTATTTAATTGGTGGAGCGAAAATAATTATTTGCGAATTCAGAGTTCTAATTTAGTGAGAACGTACAAAAATTAAACAAAAAAAGTTAAAAGTGATGGTCATCTTCTGATAGCCTACTGTAATTACAAATATTAGTAACCACATAAAATATGTGTGGTGGTACTAATCTCATTCCATTCAATCGTATTTTCTTTAAAGTTTGATAATTTGATAATTACACCCATCAAAACTGCATCATGCTAATTCCATTTTACTTGTTCTCCATCAAACATACTCAAAATACAGAGACTTTGTAATCACGACTTTCTTTATCATGACTTTCTTAACCTCCTTGTTCTTTATACAACTTTTCTATCAACTTGTCTTTTTATCTGTCTTTCTGTAACATACAAATTTTGTAATGCAATTTTCACCCACTTCCCGAAAAGCGTGAGACTTGAAACTTTCAGAATAGATCAAAACCCGATGGCAGTGCAACCTTCAATAGTTTTCACTATGATTCATGCAGTACTTTGATTTTCAAGATGATATTAAAAATTTAGATCTTCAACGTTTACTTTTTTGTAGTTTTTATCTCCCTTTGGTTAGTGATATCTGAAATTTTCTGAAGAGAATCATCGGGTCTCTCTCTCTCTTTCTCGATTCTGTTCAGAAAATTTCAGATATCTCTATTTCCGAAATCAGAGAGAGAGAGAGAGAGAGAGAGAGAGAGAGAGAGAGAGAGAGAGAGAGAGAGAGAGAGAAAGAGAGAGACCCGATGATTCTCTTCAGAAAATTTCAGATATCACTAACCAAAGGGAGATAAAAACTACAAAAAGTAAACGTTGAATATCTAAATTTTTAATATAATCTTAAAAATCAAAGAGAGAGAATTAATTGGTAGAATGTATGAATTTTATAGGGAGACATTCCTTGTCAATCGCATTGCTTGTGATCCTGTTCAGGATTTGAAATACAGTTCCTGGACCTCACTCAGAGATTCAGATTCAATCACTTTATTGTAGTACTTATACTTATTACTTATACTATATACTTAATACTTATACACTTCTATACACTTAACTTAAATAATTTTATTGTTCAGTACATAAACAGAGAATTGGTTTAAATCCTATGCTATAAGAGAAAAAAGACACTAATTACATTGTTTCGCTTAAGTTTGCTAATTATAGTCTATGGAAACTTGTAAAATGACTGAAATATAGGATTTAATAAGTTAACGGTAACAGTAATTTGTGCTGTATAAAATAGCAATGTTTAGACATATAAATGTCCATTCTTGGAGAGGGATGTCCAAAGATATTTTTTATGGTCTATTTGACTACTAAGAATGTAATTGAAAATTAATACTATGAAATTATGTGTAATCAATAATTATCCAGAAAGAGAGAGAGAGGGTATGAGGGAGGAGGGAGAGAGAGAGGGAGAGAGTGAGAGAGAGAGAGAGAGTGAGAGAGAGAGAGAGAGTGAGAGAGAGAATTGAATTGAATAATAATTGCCTTTATTAGGGCGGAATTAGGACTGTAGGTCCTCTCTACCACACAACCCTAGAGTTGCAAAAATTTGTCAGGTAATCAATCTTAATCAAGTTTGGTTCATGTTAGAAAGGTTCATGAGAGAATGAATATGTAAAACCAATCATTGCCTACAATGTGAGCCCAAAAACGTGTTTTTATCTTGCTATCGCCTTACATCAACATACACCAGGAAAAAACCTCTGTGTACTGGACTAATAATATAATTTTCTGAGTAGTTGTGTAGGTGATATTGTGGTAGTTATCCATATTAGACAACCTGGTTTACCAGAGATTGATAATGGTCTAACAACCGAAACCGGTATCTGGATATTTTAATAAATCAGTGGTTTGACAACATCTTGTCTTTTCATTTAATAATAATATAATCCTGGAACTCTCTTATTTTCACCATATTTAAAAGTTACGCCAAATCTATGGAGGGGGAACGCACCAATCACAGTTAAATGAAGGCACCAATCACGGCTAGTCATTGAGTATTTGTAATAAAAATGATGTACCTATTTCAAAAGTAGTAACTCATGTAGGCTATATTCCTCTACTCCACGATTGGTTCTTCTGGAAATTCCCGGAACCCCACCCCCACCACCACAATCGCCCATAAGTTGCGTGGAATGTGAGGATGACAGTTCTTCCCCAGCAGTCGTCATCAACAGTTCGAATTCTAATTACGGTATGTCAGCAATCAGATTCAAAGCTAGGTCTTGGGGGTATCGTTGGGAAGATGACAACGGCTTTGTTTATAAGCAAAAGAAGTTGTTAAAAAAAATATTCCTTGAAGTACACTCGATATTAGATTGTCCTTCGGCCTCCTTCGTCGACAAGCAGGTGGAGGAGCTTATGCTGGACATGGAGGACCGTGAGGAAACTACACCGAGTCAGCCTCCACTACCGGAGTGCTCCATTTGCTTAACGAACACTGCTACAAACCCGCATTTGCAAACCCCCTCCTACTATAAGGTTGGGGAGGAGCTTGAATTAGAGGAAATAAGGCTTCCAATAAGATGCACGCGATGCATGTGTCTTATTGGTATACTTTTATAGTACTCATCTTTTATAAAATTCATCTTTTTTCATATAATTTATACATATATTATTATAATTGTAATTTTCACTATGATATATGTATTATTACATGGATCATAATTATATTATATTCAAAATATATGATAATCGAATGAGATTTACTCTTCAATCTCATATCGAGAAAAGCCTTACTGGGGCACGATGTTCTACAAAGACTTTCTTTGTTATGATAATTATTATTATTTCACTGTGGATCTATTTATGTTACATGCGTGAATAAACAGTGTAGTGGTACATGCAAGATAAAAAGCGAAGTTGATTCCAACCGAGGAAAATATCACCTCATTAGGAAACATTTGCCGGACTCCGCCTGCATCAATATATCCTACAGAACCAACAAAATAATATTTCACTAGAGCACGTCACAAAGTATTTTTATGCCTCTTTTAGGAATTTGTTTTCAACTGCAATCTTACCGTACTATCCCAGTTTATTCGTGTTAGCTTGTCTCTAATAATGTGATCATACTCTGAGGTCAGTATCACTCGATAATAGTCCCATGATCTAGATATTTCCATATGTTCAGATATGATATAAATGATCATATCATATCAGATAAGATATGATCATAGAACTATTAAACTGGGTATTTTCCCGAGGCCTATAAATTTTTATTGAATTCAGAGAGGGTCAAGTTTGAAATTGATATCGTTCAAGGATATAATGGAATGATAATAGAATGTATTCAACAACTTCTCATAAAGAACCAAATGGAATTCTTTTTCTGAGTATGATTGACATGAATACCCGGGTTGTCGGTATTTATTATCTTCTTCATTTTTTTGTGTTACATATGTTATTGCTAATAGCGTCTCAATAATAGCCTACTCACAGGATGGCCATTGGTAAGAAACGCTTAATGAGATATAACATTTAAAAAAAAATATTATTTGTATGATTTGCTCATTTGTCACACTTTCCCTAAAACGAACGAACAACATTAAAAATCTATTTTCAGAAATTAAATATTGAGAATTATTAAACCGATAGAAACTGACAAAGCAGCATAGGTGGATTTCAGTTCGGAAATGAATCTTCCTAAAAATAATACTAATATTGTGAATACCTTGAATCTTTCCAACAAAACAGATGATTCAAGTATTGTTCATCTAATAAAAGAAGTAAAATTGACGTGAACACAAACTTTATTTGAAATATACTATATCAAATTTGACCCAAAAATACTTCTTGAACTTCAGTTGTGTATTTATATCCTATTATGAATTTGTTAATAAATAAATGCGAGGACCATCCAATTTTGGCTCTATATCCATCCCTTACACCTAACAGGCTCGAAATCCTCATTAATTACTCTAGTCGTAAATCTAACAGGAAGCATCAAATTGTTTTGATTGTATTTTTTTACTGATTAAAATTATTCATTCATTCATGTGCAGGAGTTTGGGAATATAAATATTCTCTTTCTTCTAATATTTGCAGTTATATAAATCATAACATCAACAAGCTTTACTTCCAATAATCAAATTCATAGAATGTGTTAAACAGAGTCTGTGATGGTACTACTTTCGCGCCTGCTACAAGTCAATGCCCAATAGGGGATCAGATGTCGGGGAGAACAGTTGTCGGAAGCGCTCGAGGAGAACGGTTGTCGGGAATGCTTCCGACAGACGTTCTCCTTTTTTTCAGTAGGAGAACGGATGTCGGGGAGAACGGTTGTCGGAAGCGCTCGAGGAGAACGGTTGTCGAGAACGCTTCCGACAGACGTTCTCCTTCTTTTCAGTAGGAGAACGGATGTCGGGGAGAATGGTTGTCGGCATTGGCATATTTTCAGCAGGGTATTGGCTGTCGCCTAAGGTCAAAATCAAGAGGAGAATGGTTGTCGGGGAGAACGGTTGTCAGCGACCCTCGGCTGAGAGAAGTTGGTTCATTTGAACGGAACAGGGTAATTGCTGGTAGGCCTCGAGCAGTTCGAAATGTTGCTTTTGAAGAGGAAGTATTGCAGAAATTCGATTTCAATCCTAGAACGAGTACGAGAGCAGTTGCAAAGCAAATCAATTCAAGTGCTTCTTCTGTGTGGCGTGTACTAAACAAGGAAAGACTTCACCCCTTCCGCTTTCAAAAAGTTCACTCATTGGTTGAACGTGACTATGAGCCAAGAGTAAACTGTGCCCGTTGGTTTCTTCAGCAAGACATTATCCAACCAAATTTTCTAGAAAATGTGTTATTTACTGATGAGTCCAGCTTTACAAGAGAAGGAATCTTCAACTCTCGCAACAGTCACGTCTGGGCCTTAGACAATCCTCATGAGGTCAAAGTGCGTGGTTATCAGCATAGATTTTCGCTGAATGTTTGGACGGGTATCTTAGGTAATCGCGTGATTGGACCATACATTCTTCCTAATCGTCTGAATTCTCCCACGTACATTACTTTTTTAAGAGACATACTACCAGAACTTTTGGAAGATGTGCCTCTTGCAAACAGATATAATATTTGGTTTCAACATGATGGTGCCCCTGCTCATTTCGGAAATGTTGTTACGGACTTTCTGAACATGACCTATCGTCAGCGGTGGATTGGGCGGGGTGGACCAGTACCGTGGCCCGCACGTTCACCTGACCTCAACCCTTTAGATTTCTTTTTCTGGGGCCATATGAAAGACCTTGTTTACAGCACGCCAGTAGAAAACGAAGAAGACCTTGTGGCAAGAGTGGTTGCTGCAGCAGGTGCCATTCAAGATGATGAAAATACTTTTATAGCAGTTCGACGGTCCATGATTGAAAGGTGCAGACTGTGTAATCAAGTTGAAGGACGGCATTTTGAGCAATTGCTGCATTAGTATCAGTGAACCGATTTGAGTGAAATTAATATTTTTCAATGTAAAATAAAATTTGGAGGAAAGTTATTCTTGTATATTTCTGTAATAAGAACGGTTTTCATGAAATTATAAAAAAATTAATATTGATCTTTAAATGGTGAAAAGTGGTCATGCATGCAGTACGAAAAAAATTAATTTCTCTGTTATTCTTCGACCAATCTTAATAAATTAGGTATCATTGGAATCGTGAAAAAATTTGCTAACTTTTTTGTCTCATGTAAATTTTCTGTAAAATGGACGGTTTTCGAGATATTCGCCATCAAAAATTTAAAATGGCCGCCATTTTGAAAAATTTCAACGAAAAAATTTTTTTTTATTTTTTATAGTTGAGTCTTTATAGCATAAATATTCATGCCAAATTTCAGATCAATACAACATTTCGTTCTTGAGATAAAAATTTTTAAGTGAAAAAAACAAAATGGCAGCTATAAGGATAACCGCTGAGTTTTGGACACTTCAAATATGACATTTGTAGTCTCCTAGCATCCAGGTACAATACCCTAAAATTCTCGACACTACTTCTGAAACACCCTGTATATATGTTGTAAAGTCACTGCCGCCAGCCTGAACGACTAATAATTTAGTAATATTAATATTGTATAAAATACTTCCTACTTTATTCCTCCTTTTATTCCTTTTAGTTCTTAATTAACTCCTTATTTATCATGCTTATAATAATGTTATTTATTAACTCTATTACTTTTATTTCTGATTATTATGTTCTTTTTTATTTTCTCATTATTATTGTAATTTTTTCATTTCTTGTATTCACAACAAATAGCCAAATTTTATTTTATTTGTACTTTATTTTAATTTAAAGTTGTGAAAATTTTGTTTTGATATGGCACCTGCTGAAAAACCCATGGGTTTAGCAGGACCCAACATTGTAAAAAATTATTTTCCAATAAAATTGATTGATTGATTGATTTGCAAAGCTACTTGAGTACATTGTATTGGCTAGAGTTAGGAAGTATCTCAAACATTGTCAAGTCCTAACAGAGAAACAATATGGATTCAGGTCTGGTTTATCCATCAATGACACTCTTTACGCCTATATAAACAAGGTATTGACTCACATGGATGACGGTTCTAAGATTTGCGGTTTGATTGCAGACCTGTCAAAGGCATTTGATATGTGTGAAAGTGGAAAACTACTTACAAAAAATATAGTTGTAACTTTAACTAGCAATAGTAAAGAAACCATGTTTTGTACTAACCTGCTTTATTCATGTTAGGGTCCGGTTCAGGTGGATGAAGGCCCATTGCCTTGAAAAATCTGTCACTGTACATAATATTTATAAGAGATTCTCAGAAAATTGAAAATTAAAAAAAAGAACGCAGCACTCGATTGGATTGTAACATTGAAACTGTTTCCTGTTTGACTGTTCCTGCCTGTTCTCCATCAATATCCGAGTAGAACTGCTGTCTATGAAAAAATACAATTATTACAATTACGACAGCAAACTGGCAACACTGCTCAAATGATGCAGAAAACTAGTGTCAGATGGAACCTGTGTAAAAACCTGTATAAATTTCGCTTCATCTGTATCTATATCACTGCATCTGATGTAGAATCTGGAAGGGAACGAGGAAGGAAACTCAGTTCCCGAAAATTTCCGTTTCAAATGTAAGTTTTTAAGTGTTTTCTATTCATGTCTTGTGTCTCCTGTTTTAATATATTTATATATATATATATATATATATAATATATATATATATATATATATATATATATATATATGTAAAATTATTGATGTATATTGTTATGTATTTGCGATTTAATGTCACGCTGTGGAAGGGGAAACAGCCGACGCGGCTGAATCCCTTCACCATAGTAAACAGAATGGTACTGCTTTCTACATTGCATCTCACATGTGATAAATCTAGATTTCCACTCTTCAATACTCTAAAAAAATATTATAATTTTCTTGATTCAACCACGCTGATGATAAAAATCAGGATTTCTTTGTCTGCTCACAGAATTTATTTTATTAATATGAAGTGTGCCTTCTCAATACGAGTCAGAGGTACCACAATTTGATAAAGAACAGCTCTAGCTTCAGATATTGGAGTTTGATGATATATTATGTGTCCGACTCCTTCATCTTATCCTTATTTTGTACACAATGAAGATTCAAAATTTCTTTTTATAGTTTTTTTTGTGTTTTCTCTTGTTTGATTACTCTTCATAATTTAAACACTTGATAATGAAATGAATATCATTAGATCATGCAAACAAAGAAAATAAAAGGGTAGACCTACCTGTGATACTATATGATAACACTGTTCTCCTGATAAGTTGATAATTTTCAAGCTGAAAGTCAATTAATTTGTTGCTCATTCGGTTTAAATATTAACAAATGTTACCAAATATTACCAATATTATCACATATAGTGAGAAAAAATTATTCTGGAGCTTTCTATTCTCACTGAATATGAAGAGGCAATTCCAAGCCAGAATTGCAGTTCCGTTCACAATCTTTATTATTAACAGAGCTTTCAAATTGAAGCTATGTAAATTCAACTATGGATGTTCACACCATCTCACAATTTCCCTATTTATCCTTATCTTGATTTAGAATAAAATAGTTAATGTCTATAATAACAAAAATGAATGTACTGAACCTATAATAAATATTACAAAAAATGACAAAATTCCTAGTAATAATGCAACTTTTTCTAGGTACGAATTTCAAGGCTCTAAAAATGACTTTTTCTCAATTACAGAAATTCCAATGATCATCATAATAGTAATTTAATGGAAATTATATGTATTGTACATTGTTTGACGTAAGATAAGCTATATCCTTAAGGTAATCAAATTATTTAGGATTATCATGTTCATGAATGAAAGTGAGACTGTAATAAGAGATTAGTCGAACTGAAATATGAACATTATATACAATGCATATTTCTGATCAACTCAAATTAAAAATGATAGTATCATCCGAAATCAATTTGAGCAACTGAATTCCAAAGTGACTATCCACTGTTCAAATTGCACTGAGATTTCTTTTTACTTCCAAATTGATTAAATTACTTGACTCTTCAATGTAACAATTATTGTAAAAAACCAATGGCATGTGAACGTCATCCAAATAGCATTTAAATTTGAATTTTCAGATCATGAAATTCATAACATATTAATTCTTGAGAGAATAGTGATGAATTGCAAACAGTGGATGTAACATTGATACAAAGCAATACAATGAAAAACAACATCGATTAATTTAATAATGGACTTATCAAATTCATATTACCGTATCTTTAAAGCTTATAAAATGTAACTCCAACATTTTCAATTTTCTACTGGAGTAAAACATCGATAAAAAATAAAGAAGAGCTCATTATAACCACAAAATACTTCTACTAGAATTCACTTGAACTAACTCACTTCAACCCTTCAATGATCACAATGAACTATAATGGTATAATCAGTTACATTTTTCAATAAATAACTTCACCCAACTAAATCTGTGAATGCAAAGTCATAACAAATCATATTCAATAGATTTAATTTAAATGCTTCAACATATAAATAGAATTCGATCTATTATTTTGGTGCCCGAATCAAAATCAATATTAATCAACATTGATTGACATCAAGAAAAGCTTCTGCCAACCTTAAAATTCCAGTATTATTCTGCCCATGCTTTACTTCCATTTATAAAGTTCTCATAAAGGCCATTCATACAAGGCCCTTGTGTAATGAATGACAAGATGCGAGTGGAGGTGAAGAATCGACAAGTTAACAAATTATAGAAGATGATGAATCATCTTTCAATTCATCTTATACGGTAGGCTACTTTGTACTTGGTTCACGATTATTTACGAATTTTCCATCTCCAATGGACCGTACATCTGGTTTTCAATATTGACTATTCAATATTTTCTATCCTACTTAATCAACTTGTGATTACGAGGGTAGAATGTAACAATTTTTTATGATTTTCCTACTTTTCATGCATGCTTACTCTTCCTTAATTCGTATGTTTGCATGGCTTTCATCTTTAGAATCTACTCAATTTTTATATTGGACTGTTTAGATATGTAGATTCAACTAGTAAGAACGGAAGATAAGCTACTTTACAGAGAGAATCATAGAAAGATTCAACTCAACAAGCCCAATATAGGCCTATATAATTTTTTGATGCCTCAGTCGTCATATATATTGGCCTCAACTGTAGATATATATTATCAACCTGGCTTGGAGAATATTAACTGTGGATAACAGCACACACTGCACGCTATGATTTTTTCAGGAAATCGCCACTGTTAACACTATTGTAATCTATGATTAATGTCAGTTTTTGACATTCATAAGTTATGATAAATTATAGCATAGGATTATGATCATACACATATAAATATTTATTATATTATGTAATTGTAGGCTATGAATATTTTATCGGTTGCAAACAATATCTTTGTCTGTCATATGCATGATTAAGCACATATTATATAACAATAAAATGATGAGTTGATTATCACATTTCATTCAAAACATAGACAGCAGTATGATGACCGTATTGTAATAGTGGCATTTTAATTAATTCATGAAAAAAATATTGATTTCCTGAACTGGCAATGAAAGCTCAATAAATTGCTGTAATCAACGTGGTTGAATCTCAAAAATTTTAATATTTAGAATTTAGAGAATAAAAAAGTAAAAACTTAGTTTTACCGCATGTCAAAACAATAGACAAAATTGATTGTTTCGAACGCCATAGTGTAAATAAGATGCAAATTAGAAAGCAGTAGTATTTTACTGTTTATCCTACTATGGTGAAGAGAGTCAGCCGCGCAGTCCCGCGTCGGATGTTTCCTCTTCCACAGCGTCAAATCAAATTGCAAATACATAACAATATACATCAATGGGTTCACAATGAAAGTGGCTACATTAATTATTTGGTTTATTCCTCTTTAAAATTACTTGCTTCGAAGTTAATCGGAGAAAACAAAAAATAATAAATCGAAAAACCCCTACATTTTCACACATATATTATTTTATCAAGGGAACTGCTTGTTTTATCGAGAAAATGAATATGACTAATATTTTAGTCCATAATGTAACGAATCAATCAAATGACATATGATAGATTTTTTCTCGATTAATGGTTACAGAGATAATTATTGATTTCCTGTTTGCTGTTTACTATGACGAAGAGAGTCAGCTGCGCCGTACCACGTCGATTGTTTCACCTTACACGGCGTCAAATCGAATCGCAAATACATAACGATATACATCAATGGATTCGCAATGAAAGTGGCTACATTAATTATTTTGCTCATTTTTCTTTAAAATTACTTACTTCGAAGTTAATCGAAGAAAACAAAAAAAAATCAAAGAACTGTTTCTGATCAATGGTTACAGAGATAATTGATTTCCCGTGATTACCTGCATTTTTCATGTTTTAGGGGGCAGGGGGGAAAGCTCCAAGGGGATTTCTTGGGACTTTTGAGAGAATGACCCTCTGGGAGGGTTCTATCAATGGTGGGAAATTCAGCTTTTATTTAATTTTCGGATCGAAACTGCTTTTTTGGACCTTCATTGACTGGGCTATACATGGATCCAGAATTAGCAGTTGTTCTACAATGGTGTTCAAGCCTGGTGAGAAATTCAAGAAGAAAAACAGCAATAATTATTTTTGCACAACCTCATATGTAGTAGGGCTGCACTATGCTGATAACAGTAAAGCACTGCCCAACTTCAGTATTCAAATGAATGCCGTACTGTGTACTAAGATTGATTCTAGATTCTTACTGAAAATGTTAAGCTTTAGAATATATAAAACACCACAGCCTGGCGTTCCATCCTCGGTCATGATAAAGAATATTCCTAAAGGAATGGTATAATTCCAATCAAATAGATTTATTTGTTATTCATTTGCAAAATTATAGAGTTAATGAAATTGTATGTTATTCCCTTATCTCTTATTAAAAACAGATTTGAGCTGCCGTTTCTTCAAAGACAAATCACAAGAAGAATATATAGGCTATCCTAAAATTGTTCATAATATCATTTATGTACCTTATGACAGGACATATTGAACATTTACGATGCAAGCTCATAATTTTTAGTAATTGGGTATTTAGTGCTTGATTTGTTGATTTATTTTTTTCTGAATAATACATCTTTCAAAAATTGAGTCATCCATTTGGAAACAATTTGTACTATTAGGCTAGCTTCACACGCTTTCGGTTTCATTCAGTTCGGCTCGTTTTCGGTTCGATTCGGTTCGTTGCCGAAAACGAATAAGGCTTTCATACATATCAGGAACAAGCTATCGCCATGTGGATTCTTCATAGAAGAATAAAAAAGCGTAAGAGGCGAATACATTGGGTTCACTCCCTCATCGCTTCAAGGCTGAAATTTGGTGCATTCTATACTATTTTCCCCAAGCTGAGAGAGCAAGTAGAGAAATTTTTCAATTACTTCAGGATGTCTACAAAATCATTTGATGAATTACACATGAAGTTGAAGGACTGTCTACAACGCCAAAATACATTCATGAGGGAATGTATTCAACCAATTGAGATGTTGGCTGTTACTTTAAGGTGAGTCAATGAAATCAACACATTTTTTCAAGAACATCTTATTTTATTTAGATCACAATTATTGATGAAAAGAAATAACACAAACAATATGTGAGAAATATAGTGAATGAGTGAAATTATGTGTGATAGGGGAGAAGTGGAAGGCTAGAGTCATTTTTTATGGTTTATGCCATAAATTATTCTTAATTGAAAAACTCATTGGATCTTCTCTAGTGAACTTTTGAGTATCATTTTTGTGCATTTCCTGCCTGTTATGATGACTGTTCTATTCTTTTCATTCAATATTTAAAATCCAGATATTTTTGTTTCAAGGCTCCCCTGGTCGGGGAGGCTGAAGACAAATGGAAGGAGGCTTGAAGACACTAATTGAAATAACAAAAAAAACTGAAACTTCTATAAAAACTGAAATATTTATTGATAGGAATTTGAAAACATAACTAATATTACTATCAAAGTCTCACATCTATAATCCATAAAAGTCCATAAAAATATGAATTGATGTAAACTTGGTCCTTCATAAAAAAAATGACATTGGAGGCCTACAATCCTCTTACTAGATCACATTTTTCAATTGAGAAATGACTAATGATTATTTGATATTATATAAGGAAGAAGTCATTATTCATATATGCTACCATTCAGTAACTATTCTCTTCCTAAGTAGCATCACAAATGACTATCAGGATAACAATTCTGATTGTTTTTTTGGGTTTTCATCTTATCATAAATTTGTATATTTCTTTTTAATGTGACTCTCCAAGATAGATAGTGGTACAGTCCCACATACATCTGTAATAGTATAATGAAGAAAAGAACTGGTTTATACATGTACGGGATAGGAAACAAACGAATATGAAGATCACAAAGGATGGTGAAAGGCTTATTATCATTTTTTTCTAATCGGATAATTATGATTTAATTGAATTTATGTAAGCCTGATTGAATCGTTTTTCCATTGTAAATTATTACACTTATTTTCAATATCAGCAAAAAACTATAAAACTAAATTTAATCAATTTCTGATTTAAACAGAACCTTGTGGAGCACGGGGTACCTGCTAGTCATCAGATGGAACAATTGAGAGGATTAATATTAATTAGTTCATTGATAGAAAAATTAGAGATATAGAGGTTTGAGACAGTAAGCAACAACAAAGGATCCTCCTCCCTAATATGATAGCAATTTTATTTTTCATTTATAAACTACTCTGAATTACAAAACAAAGATAATTATTAACAAAGACAAACTTAGTGAAAAAACAAACCCACGTTGTGTATGTTAGTGACGATCGCACATCAAGCACCAAACAATAATCGTATCTTACCTACACAACGTAAATTTATTTGTTTTTTTTAGTTTTGAAGTATTTTTTATTTAATAGAATTATTTTTAGACATTGCCATATAAAGAATCTGTGCTCTCATTCGAAGAGGGACTATTCAATGTATCAACGTTGTTGACAATCTCATAGAATTGAACATCAGACATAGGCCTAGGCCTATGGTGGCGTGGCGATGGAGAGGAAATTGGTCGAGCAGTGGGTGGAGGACGGACAGGATACGTTGTTGGAAGGACAGGATGCTTTCGTTGCCTGATCTGTTTAATCCTTTTTAATACCTCCATTTGGAAATCAATAGTATCGGTTTTATCAAAATCATGAAGGGAAGGAAGCAGTCCTCCGAAAAATGATAGATGCCTGTTTGGTTGTTCTTTAATAACTGAGAGTAGTTCCATCTCTACAGAGTCCATTTTCCTTTTTCTTGGAGCCGGCATTTTGAAAGACAATAGTTCTTCATCTCTTGCGGCATTGGATGGTGCGGATGATAGTTCTTTAGTTGCATTTAAAAAGAAAGAATCCTCATGACCTTCATCAATAGTTACATTCACATCATTCTCATGAGTATTTTGTGAAAGAGTATCCTCTGTTTCTCTTTCTTCAAACACTTTCATCAGAAATCGGAGCTGAGGTGCGTGAATGTATGATCTAGATTTCGATGCACCCGATCCCGATTCAAAATTAGTTTTGGAAAGTGATTTACGGTACGAATCTCTCACTTGCGTCCATTTCCTTAGAACAAAACCATAAAGATACTATCAATCACTCATAGTTATTGGAATAGTTGAGACATTTCAAGTGGGTTTGTCTGAGCTAATCCAATATTTGTTGATATGGGTATTTGATATACATTATAAATTGATATCATGATAAGTTACTAATCAAGTTGTTTTGTTTTTCAGATATTTGGCAAGTGGTTGTACTTTCTCAGATTTGCATTACACTTATCTCCTTGGGATTTTGACTATAAGTAAGATCATCAGAGAGGTTTGTTGTGCAATCTGGGCAGTATTACAATCTGAATGCATTCCTGTTCCAAATAAGAAGAAGTGGGAATCGATTGCTCTAAAATTTGAAACTGTTGCTAATTTCCCTCATTGCTTAGGCGCAGTTGATGAAAAGCATATAAGGATTGTGCACCCTCTGAACTCTATGTATATCAACTATAAAGGATATTCTTCTATAGTTCTCATGGCAGTAGCTGATGCAGAATACCGGTTTATCTATGCTAATGTTGGAGCATATGGGAAAGACTGTGATTCCAACGTTTTTCAAAACTGTCGACTGTGGAGTTCAATTATTAACGGCACCATGGATCTGCCTGAAGACAAGTGCCTTCCAGGGACACAGAACCCTATACCTTACTATTTCATAGGAGATGATGCTTTTGGCTTACATAAGCATCTGCTTAAACCATATGAAGGACATTCTTTGACTTTAGAGAAAAGAATATACAACTATCGTGTATGCCGAGCTCGCAGGTACGTTGAATGTACTTTTGGAATTCTGAGCAACAAATGGAGAATATTCCACCGCGCAATTAGCTTGGATCCAAGTTATGCTACGGATATAGTGAAAGCTTGTGTAGTTTTACAAAATTTCGTTCGAAACAGGGAAATGGTTTTGAAGCAGAAAATATGTTATCCATTTCGGGCTTTGAAAATATCCACTTGGAAGGCGAGGGAATGAGAAGAAATTAAGCAAGTACAATAGCAAAAAGTGTGAGAGATGCATTGAAAGACTATTTCATGACTGAAGAGGGTTCAGTGAGTTGGCAATACTCCAAAATCTGATTAACGTGCATATTTTACACAAAAAATATATAAAAACCTACATTATAGTCCTACTTACAATTTTCCTAGAATTATTTATGGAAAAAATCCTATTTAACAAAAACTATATATAAAGCTGAATTGTGTTGTGTAGTATCCAAATAAAATTAAATATTACATTCAATATACATAACATTGTTCAATATATTTTAATAAACATGATTCTGATAATATTGATTTGTAGGTATTCATTATGTATGACTTTATAGTCACACGTGGAAAAGCGTTTGTTGCTGCTTGTTTATACAGCTTGTTGTATAACAAGCAGTTAAAAAAGCAGGAAAAACAGTTTGTTGCTGTTTCTTGCTGTTTGTTTATAACATCACCACTAAAAATAAATATTCAAAATTAATGAATTAATTCATATTAATGAGTCAAAAATCAATTGTAATATAATAATATTACAATAAATTAGTTTTAATTATCAAGTATATAATTTATAAAATAAGTAAGTATAAATCTTTTTTCTACAATCATATTATAGTACTCATATACAGTATAAAGGCATCTTACAAATTATGTATAATTATGTCACAGTATGAAACTAATCAGGGGTTCTCTTGATACTCTTCTGGGTGATCATTTTTAGAAAAAAATTGATTGTAGCTTATTTATGCACTTTCTTCAAATATTCATAGGTTTTAAACTGTAGACCTACTATTGTACATTAAAAATTATTGATTGGAATACTAAGATAATAAGTGTAAACATAAACAAAATGTATTATTAAAACTCACCTAATTCCTTCCTTTTCTTGTGATCCAATTGATCGAATTCCTTGAAAATCTCAACACAAACCTCTTTCCACGCTTTTTGTGTTTTGTTTTTATATTTATATTGCTCGCAAGTCTTATCCCAAAGTACAGGTTTTAATTGTACTGCTGATATAAGTCTATCTGTGTCAATATCTGGAAAACCACTCATTTTATTGAAAAAAATTAATTAAAAAATTAACTACGGTAATTGAAAAAATACAGTAAATTAACTTCAATAATGGGTTACAAAATGCTAGGATAAATGAATGAAGACGTTCTGAAATCGGCTGTTTGGTTAAAATTGTTAACAATGGGAGCATGTGCTGTTTGCGTGTGCTGCTACCTAGCAGCGAATATGAATATGAAAAACCTATTCGTGTCCAGGGGGCGTTCGGTTCTATGTGGTTTCTATTCGGTGCCGAATTCAAACCGAATCATCGCTTCACACTTATCGGAATTTGCCGAAAACGAAATGAACCGAACCGAAAGTGTGTGAAAGTAGTGTCTCGCCAGCAACGAATCGAAACCTGATGGAATTTATTAGTGTCAAGTGGGCGTTCGGTTCTATGCGGTTTCTATTCGGTACCAAATTCAAACCGAATTACCGTTTCACACTTATCGGAATTTGCCGAAAACGAATCGAAAACGAAATGAACCGAATGAATGTGAAACTAGCCTTACAGTCACAGTAGATGATAAGATTGCTTCACAGTCACGTCACTTACGTGGTGAAAAAATCATCATGGGAGTTTTTATCATAGATTGTAATCTTGATTTGTAAATTTTCTATAGACATAATATTTTACCTCATTGTTCACGTTAGCTGTCATCATGGAAGTGATAGGATGGTACACATTTTTTATCTCTATACCATTGCATCATAAAAAGTCTTCAAACTTTTCTTTTTCACATAAAAATCGTTTCATTGTCATAAAATCTCCTGTCACATAAAAATCACTTTGATCTATTATAGTAATGAAAATGCATTCATCATTTTTATTATTTTCATAAGTGTGACTTAATGCCCAATAGTAAGATAGAGTTTTTCTTTTTTTACAACAGAAAGAGATTGATTGATTGAGTTCTTTATTTATGTAGGCTAGATTACAATATATACTGGCTTATACACTTATATACAATAGCTTATGATTGCAAAGTTTAAGATGAATTCACATAATATAAACTAAAAAAAATATTGAACTGTATATTATATGAAAAAATTAATCTGGAATGATTATAGATAATATTGTTATGCATTTACATAAATTGGCGGAGCTTTAAGTGCCCTACACACCTACAGATTTGGCTTGCAGATTTGGCCTGTCTTGGCCTGTGTCCTTGAGTGACTTGGATCAAAATCACTACACACTAGTAGTAGCCTAAGCAACGCGAGCCCGGCCTGCCGTACTTTTCAAGGCTATCCTCTCCACGAAAATCAAAATCGTCCAATAATGGAGATAGAGGAATTCTGATTTCAGATTTGAATTCAGCAACCCCAAATTCTTTTAGCGTAATTCCCATTTTCGAAAATACCCGAAAACAAGGGAGTTATTGCTGTTTTTAATATAGCTTTTTATTATTATTGTAAAAACATTCCTAATTCTTCAGTCTACCTTCTCACCTGTAAAAGTGTAAATTCACCTTACGGTATACTATGGTTCAACCGAACAGAGGCACGCCAAAGAATGAGGTCAATGCTCTGAAGCCAGGGCCTTCTTCAGCTATTTCTGGATCATTGTCTGAAGAGACCCTCCGCATTATTCGACAGCAAATTGAAGAATCCGTGCAAAATGCTGTCTCAATGGCTGTGAAGTCTATTTTCGAGGAACTTCAGGCATTGCAGGAGGAGAACAAGGAGCGGCACGATAGAATTTGTGAGCTGGAGGTGTCTTGTCATCTGAAGGTCAACGACCTCGAGCAATACGGGCGCCGACATCCAATAGGTATTTTTGGGATCCCGGAGAGTGACTAAGAAGACATGGACCTGCTGGCGCTTGATGTCTTCAACAAGAAGCTGAACATGCCCGTGACTCTGGCATATGTCAACCGCTGGCATCGCGTTGGGAAGGCGTCAACCACCTCAAAAAGGGCAAGTGAAACCTAAGGACCGACCCATCATAGTTCGACTCTGCAGCTACCAGACCAGGAAGATGATCTTCGATGCTAAGAGGAAGCTGAAGGGTTCTGGCGTCACCATTCTCGAGGATCTAACTGCAGAGCGTCTCAAGATCCTCAACGCTGCGGCCGACTGTCATGGGCACAGGAATGTCTGGTCATTTGACGGGAGGATCAAGATCTCTATCAGCGAGGGAGGATCCTAGAGGGTCCACACAGTCAAGAGGATGACCGACCTTCAAAAAATAAAGGTAAATTGAATCATTTCAGGATTTGATGACTAAGGTGCCCTTCACTACAATAATAGGAAATTTGTATTAATCTGATTTCACACTAGATATACCTTGGCATTTTTTATGAGCTGGCTCCCTGTTCTATAAATTAATCTTTCCACTGCTATTTATGACTATATATAAGGCAATTATTTCAAACTAAGGAGATCCACATCTGTTAATACTGATTAATAATTTATCTTGATATTAATTCCCAAAACTATGTTCAATGCATCAACTACTATACTCCAGAGGGTACTTGGAGAATCATTATCTCTATTCTTACAAATAATTATTACATCTCTTACCAAAATTATTTCCATAATTAATAATTTTCGAAATGCTGAATTTCAAATAAATTGGATGGTTAACATACATTATAGATATAGATATAATCTATAGGTATAGATAGTAATCTCTTCTATATTTGGAGTACATAATGATATCTTCTACTATTGCCACAGCTCGAACAATAGGAGCTAATGTGTGAAGGATTATTGATAGAACAGAAGGGTGGGTAGTCTGTTCATATGCTTATATAGGGGCTGTGCTCCATTTAATGTTTTCTTAGACATTCATCACTAAAATATTACAGTTCTCAATTTACCACTCTTATCGTTATTGCAACTCCCAATAGTTAATAATTATACCTCCAATACTATTTAATATTTTTCATACTTCACCGTTGAATCCTATTTAAAACTCATCTAAAATAATCTAGCACTTTCTCAATCGTCTCCTCTACTTCTTATTTTTCTTTCTCATTTCTCTTCTTAATCTTATAGTTATTATTATTACTAGAATATTGCTGTAATTATTACATTTATCATAAGTGTATACCTCCAATACTATATAATATTTTTCATACTTCACCGTTCAATCCTATTTAAAACTCATCTAAAATAATCTAGCACTTTCTCAATCGTCTCCTCTACTTCTTATTTTTCTTTCCCATTTCTCTTCTTAATCTTATAGTTATTATGATTACTAGAATATTGTTGTAATTATTACATTTATTATAAGTGTTGTGATTTTTGCAATGATGATTATTATTCTTTTCTATTCTTCTTCATCTTCTTCTACTTCTTTCCTTGATTAATTCAAGATTACAATACGATGTTCTGTTTCTTATTCTATAGTTCAGTTTCATAAGTTCTTCTCAATTGTGCACATTCCTTCTTTCTCTTCTCTTCTTCCCTATTATTATCATTATTTTCCCTGTGATTTTTCCACTAGCTATCCACATGTTCAAATGTTTATTTCTCTTTCTATCTCTATTTCTCTTTCTGATTACTTTCTACTAATATCCATATTTGATATTTGATTCATTCTCACATTAAATCATACTATTCCTCTTCTATTTCATGCAAATATTAATCATTATCAGTTGTATTATGTATCTTTTCTCAATTGATAACTTTCTTCAAAGATTTTTCGTTTTTCTGCTGGCTTTTTCTTTTCATTTGCAGTTTTTACTGGATCCCATTTCGCTCTATCTCCACCTTGAACACGATCTTCCACTACTGGATTCCATCTTCCTCTACCTCCACTTGGAGTTGATTCTCCCACTACAGGATACCTACTCACTCTATCGCCACTTGGACTAGATCTCCCACTTTCAGTTCTTCCTCAATCTTCATCTTATTCACCATTAGGATTATTCATCACCAGAACTCCACAGATCATCACAACACATCACTCCATGTGACTTATTATCACTCTACACATCTTATTGTGTTTAGTGAATTTTTTGAACTAGTGTTCTTAAATAGTGAAGGGAGCCGAACTGTCAAGGCATACAGAATGCACTCGAATCAAGAGACTTTTTCATTTAGGTTAAGTTTTATCAGTTTCATCCCCATTTTCCCCGTCATGTGTCCTTCTGAGTTCAGTTCACGTTGGTCTGCTGCTTCCATGATGCCTCTCACTGACACGTCAGCTCGCTCGCCCTCAAGTAGGTATGATTATTTCAATAATAGTAATAATGACGCAGGTATGTTTCTAGTAAATAAGCTCCACTCTTTCAAAAAACTTTTCAAGGCTGTTCGCCTTAACATCCAATCCCTCAGCTGCCACATTGATGAACTCAGAGCAATCTTCCGTTTTCAGGACTTCAATATAATTGGAATTTCCGAATCATTTTTGAAGCCTAGTATTTCATCAAATTTTGTTGCATTACCTGGATATAATCTTTTCCGGAATGATAGATTAAATAAAGCTTGTGGGGTGTAGCAATTTATGTGAAAGATGGTATCAAAACAAAAGTTTTAATCACATCTAAACAAGAGTATTGTTCCAGACCAGAGTTTATGCTACTTGAAATATCCTTATCTAGTACTGATAAATTACTCGTTGGTATCTGTCATCGCCCACCAGAAAAAGGTCATTTTACAGATTTCAAAAATGCCTTGCTTTCTCTTATGCCTTGTTATCACTGTATACTAGTTATGGGGGATATGAACAACAATTTGAACATGACAAATCGTAACTTTGACTACTTTCAACCAACTACTATTTTCCAATGCCCAAACATGACTATTTTACCTCTCGATCCAACTCATCATACTAATGAATCAGACACACTCATTGACCTTCTCATTGTTAGTGATCCCAACGAGGCTGTTCAAGCAGGCCAAATCCCAGTCCCAGCTATTTCTGGACATGATTTGATTCACTGTGTACTTTCACATAAGGTACCTAAGCTAGAACAGAAAATTATCACTTTAGAGACTTCAAAAAATTTGATGAAGCCGCCTTCCTGACTGATGTGGCTCAGACTCCATGGCATCAAATTGAAGCGTTACCCTCAGTTGATGACATGGTCAAGACTTTCGAGAATTGGACTTTGACTTTGTATGACAAACATGCACCCTATGTGACAAGGAGGATTAATAGAAAACGACGAGTACCGTGGATGACTGAAGACATACTTAAGATGATGGGACGTAGAGACAAAGCACATGACCATTTCGTTTCACACTCTAACCAATGCGACGAAGTTGTCATTGCTAATCATATCGATAATCTTGAAGAGCAGGTTACAAACTTAGATTTACTAATTACTGATCAATTTCATTTCCATCCAATCTCAGAAGAAGACACTTTCAGAGCAATTCAACGTATTCATAGTAATGCTATGGGTGTAGACAAGATTCCTATAAAAATTATCAATAAGATGTTATTTGCTGTTTTACCAACCATTACATACATTTTCAACAAGTCCCTTGAAGAAGGCAATTTCCCTGAAAACTGGAAGTTTGCTCTGGTTCGCCCTCTAAATAAAGTTAGTTGAATGTTATGTTACTTGAATTATCCTTATCTCGTTCTGATAAACTACTTATTGGTATCTGTTATCGCCCACCAAAAATAGGTAATTTTACTGATTTTGAAAATACCTTGCTTTTTTTATACCTTGTTATGACCATATACTAGTTATGGAGGATATGAACACCGACCTGAACATGAGAAATGTAACTTTTACTACTTTCAACTGACTACAATTTTCCAATTCCTGAACATGACTGTTTTACCTCTCGATCCAACTCATACTAATGAATCTGACACACTTATTGAACTCATAGTTAGCGATACCAACGAGGTTGTTTAAACAGCTCAAATCTCAGTCCCAACTATTTCTGGACATGATTTGATCTATTGTGTACATTCCCATAAGACACCTAAGCCAGTACAGAAAAGTATCACTTATAGAGACTTCCAACACTGGGTGCAGTGTACTTGTTCCAGCATTGGTCTGTCCAAAATTACATCCATAACATCGTGATTGAAAGCTGCAAGCTCCCTCCTGAATGGAAAGAGTCAAAGATAATTGCGCTGCTGAAACCAGGAAAGGAGCCTGACAATGCCAAAAACTATAGGCCAATATCACACCTTTGCACACTTTTCAAACTCTTTGAAAGGATATTGTTGGCACACATTGCCCCCACTGTGGAGGAGTTTCTTCTGCCTGAACAGGCAGGGTTTCGATCAAATAGGAGTTGTACTGATCAGGTTTTGTCTCTCACCACGCACATTGAGAGGGGTTACCAGCAGAAGCTTAACACATCAGCTGTTCTCATTGACCTGACTGCAGCTATTGATACTGTCTGGAAGTCAGGCCTGCTGCTGAAGTTGGGAAAGATGTTCAGATGCAATAAACTTGTCCAATTTTTTGACAGTATCCTATCAAACAGGTCTTTTAGAGTGCATCTTGGAGATGGAATAAGTAAGAAAAAAGTTCTGAACAATGGAGTCCCGCAGGGGTCTGTCCTATCTCCAGTACTGTTCAATATTTATACATCAGACATCCCAACTACCCAGGGCCGCAAGTTCATGTATGCAGATGACATTGCACTGGCAGCACAGGCAACCACCATTGAGGGAACAGGGGATATCCTCCAAAGTGACATCAACAAAGTGACAAGTTATCTGCAGTACTGGGGCCTCATCCATCTTTCACATAAATTGCTACACCCCACAAGCTTTATTTAATCTATCATTCCGGAAAAGATTATATTCAGGTAATGCAACAAAATTTGATGAAATACTAGGCTTCAAAAATGATTCGGAAATTCCAATTATATTGAAGTCCTGAAAACGGAAGATTGCTCTGAGTTCATCAATGTGGCAGCTGAGGGATTGGATGTTAAGGCGAGCAGCCTTGAAAAGTTTTTTGAAAGAGTGGAGCTTATTTACTAGAAACATACCTGCGTCATTATTACTATTATTGAAATAATCATACCTACTTGAGGGCGAGCGAGCTGACGTGTCAGTGAGAGGCATCATGGAAGCAGCAGACCAACGTGAACCGACCTCAGAAGGACACATGACGGGGAAAATGGGGATGAAACTGATAAAACTTAACCTAAATGAAAAAGTCTCTTGATTAGAGTGCATTCTGTATGCCTTGACAGTTCGGCTCCCTTCACTATTTAAGAACACTAGTTCAAAAAATTCACTAAACACAATAAGATGTGTGGAGTGATAAGAAGTCACATGGAGTGATGTGTTGTGATGATCTGTGGAGTTCTGGTGATGAATAATCCTAATGGTGAATAAGATGAAGATTGAGGAAGAACTGATAGTGGGAGATCTAGTCCTCTAGAACTCTTAAGCCTCAATAATTGATAATTCTCATCATAATATACAAATTATGGTCAAAATTACAAAAACTTCATCTCACTATCATTATTTATGATTACATTGTAATGATAAACCATCTTGTTAGGAATCCTATTTGTGTTTCTCAGTCGATAAAAAACTGATATTCCATTAAGAGAGAATAATTATTCGATTTAGTTCAATGATCACTTTGGAATTGCGAAAGTCAAGTAATGGAGTAAGTTAAACAAATAATATAGGCTACCCCTATAAATAAAATATTTCTTAATATAAATTTACAGTTGAAGCACAAATAATGCCAATTACTCCCATGTGATATGACTAAATTTTTGATTACAAAGGAAATACAACTCTAAAGCTGCGTTTACACCAAAGTTATTAACGAGATGTTAATATAACTTAATTTTCATAGATTCTATTAGATTGAACATAACCTATCATACACATGATGGACATATGTGTTTGCCAAGTTCCGTTCAATCTAATCGAATCTATGAAGATTAAGTTATTAACATTTTGTTAATAACTTTGGTGAAAACGCAGCTTTATCAACTGATTTCTGTAACTTATATCTACGAATAGATACTTTTCATCTGGCTGAGTTTGACTGATTGTCTTGGGGTGGTACTTGAATGAAAGTGGAATGAGAGATATCTTTGTTGAACACACAAACTATGTTATGGAGTCTGTGTTATATCTATAAAATATAAAAAAAATACCCATAGAAGTAGAAAATAATTTCCAATAAGGGAACATTAACATACAGTCAATACATTGACTCTCTGTCAAATGAAATCTTGAAAATTTAATAAATGTGACAACCGATCATGCTTTGGAGCAAACCCTCATTCGATCATCCAAAACTGAGTGATTGTAATAGCTAGTTCTTCAAAGGCTTTTCCTAAGATGGCTGCTACTATATAAATAAATCTTCAAAGATAGTCTGTTCAAGTATGTTGACATCATTATGGATATCACTGGAGATTGTGAAGAAAGTCATCGAATGAAGTAAAACAAGAATAATGAGAGATGAGAATGATTTCCAGAAGCATAACCTTCTCAAGAGAACATAACATTCTTCTTCAAGACTCTGATGGACAACAGAATCTGCATAATGTTATCAATGGTCTGGAAGCAAGTGAAGAAGTGTGTGATTCTCTTTTGAACGTATAGAAAAAAATAGTTATTCGGTCTCCAACGAATTTTATCTGAACATAGTTGTGGCAAATTGTAAAAGTGTATTCTCACCTATAAAAAGAAACAGTGTTCTTTCATTCTCCACGATTCAATCAAACCAAAATCCAAGTCTTAGTTAATTCTAGAACAAAAAGATCTGATCTCTGTATTTTTACTAGGTAGCTGTTTAAAGATAATTCAGCATTGAAGTTTTAGTGCAGCATGCATTTCTACAATAACCACAATCTCTGTCAACGTTTGATGGATATTTGAAAAAACTCTTAATCTCACTTGGCCCATGAAATAAAATTGTAAGTGGAACTAGTTGTGGATTTGACCAAATCCCTAAATATCATTGACAAATTTGCATAATGATGACATGGCTCTCCTGAATTCAACTCTCACTTCACTTTTCAAAACTTCAATACGCTGCAAGATTATGGAAACTTTGTGATGAGAAGAGTTATGAAAATTCTCAATAAAGATGGAGTGATACAGGTGGACATAGCTTTTCATGTCTATGGTCTAAAATCAAACAAAGGTAGTGAACATATTAGAAGCAGCAGAGTAAAAGAATCACTCCAATAATATGCTCTCCAAACCATCGAGACTTGATTTCTAAATCTGTGGCAGAGATTTATTAATGTGACATGCAAGAATCTATATAGGAATAATCCATACGTTAGCTACGTGCAGGAATACCTACATTCATTCATTCATTTGTGGATAAAATTACAAATCATATAAATATGTTTGGGAAAGAATAACAGGCATGGCCCAAAACTATTCGAATCCCAAATTTTGATATTGAACTTGTTACCATTTCAAAACAGTCTGAACGGGAATACCATAATAGTTGAATCAATCAAAAGTTAGTGGAATATCATTATGATAATACTGTTAGAAATAATATGAATCAATATTTAAATTTTCATTTCATTTTGATTTGACACATATCTATTATTATATTCAATATAATTTCTCAAAAGTATTCACGACAAACTGAAGATTCACAAAAGATTAACATTTTCATACTAAACATAATCATTATGATAATGAATGAATGACGAATTCCATTTCCACCATGAAGAACTAAGAAATTCCACAAACATTTCATGGAAATTAACTGACCACTATATCAAGTAAGCGTGGCCAGTGTGTAATTAATAATTTAGCCTGCTACACATCACAATAAACTTATTTGAAATATAAACAATAAAACATAAACACATATGAATATTATCATGATTCAATCTTAATATATTTCTTGAAACCCAAGTTTCGTTTATTTCAAACAGTCATTTCTTAAGGTGCGTTCAGATATACGCACAGCGAACATGAGCAATTCACTTTAAATCAGCTGAGTATATCTGTATTTTTACAGAAACGGTAAGATACAGATATAAAAAGCTTGGCATCAGCTGATTGAATGTGAATTCTCATGTTCGCGGCGCGTAAATCAGTACGCACCTTTAGTTTCCTTGCAGACTGAGATGAAGTTTTTGTAATTTTGACCATAATTTGTATATTATGATGAGAATTATCAATTATTGAGGCTTTAGAGTTGAAAAATCGTGTTCAGCGACCGAAAATACATAAGATAGCGTTCCTGAAATACATAATTTGAATGCATAGACTAGTAGGAGCGATGCGATAGACTGGCCGTTACACGCATTAATCATGGGGGAGGACCACGTTGCAGCGTAACAGTGCTAATTATCCCCCTCCCACCGCCGCATCTATGATCGTAACCCCAAAACTATACATATCATTGGATTCAGGAAGAAACGGCCTACAACGTTTATTGGGAGCCTTTTCCTCTAAGTCGGCTAATGACTTGAATATTCGAGAAATAACAAAAAGTCCATTATAAAAAAATACATTTTTCGAGATATTTTATTTTTTTATGGAGAAACTATGCGGTTTATCGCAAAAATGTACAAGACCACATTGAAAGCCATAGTACATAATTTTGAGGAAAAATTAAAAGCTGTACTATGAATATTAACTGCAGGACAGGCGATTTTATAAGCACGCGTTTTTTACAACTTACCCCCCTCCCCACCAATATGTCGACCACCCTGGGACGTGATGACATCGAGTTTCATATACACTAAAGACCCCCTAACAATAATCCGAAGTCAAATTCTCTGCCTCTCTCATGTATGCTCAATGTAAGCCAGCGCCTGGACTAGTTGGGAAGTTTATTCCATTCACGACAAGCTCTGACAAGGAAAGATTTGGAATAGATAGTGGTTCAATGATAAGGTATCCTGAGAGTATTTGCACCAGTTCTAGTATGGGAAGCGTCTATCCTCCTACCATCGGAAACAAATTTGAAATTATTTTTGAAATAGTTGGAATTGCTATATTTTAAAGTATCTCTAACAAGTTTGATTATTCTGAAACATCTCTATCGGGAAGCTTCCGGGTAGAACTAGCAATGTGTGCTGGGGTGATATGTTCATGGCGTTCAAGAGAGTAAAGAAAACGTGGACAATAATTTTAGCAGAGCTGCATTTTATCATTGAGTGTAACTTGCATGTCATTGATGACAGAGTTGCAGTACATGGAATGTGGAAAAATAAGAGATTGCACTGGTAGTAATCATACACATCTAGGAAGGACATCTTGTAATTTTTTCAGTGAATGCATTGCTGAGAAAACCTTTCTACAGGTTTTATTGACTTGTTCTGACCAGTTGAGGTTTTTATCCATAATGATGCCTAGGTTTTTCACTGAGTTGTAGTAGGGAATCACATTACCATCAACAGTTGTTTTATGTATCGAGTTGAAGTCAATAGTGTTCACTAAATGTGAGTAACCAATAATTATGGGTGTTTTGGTTGGGTTGAGTCTGAGGCCGTTTCGTCTTGTTCATTCCACTATCTAACTTATGTCTTGATTCATTTTTTGTACAGTTTCATCTAGTTTAGTGATAGGACAAATTGCATAAATTTGAAGGTCATCTGTATATGTATGGAAACTGGAAAATTTTATAGAGGAGGGGAGGTCATTTTCATACAGAGTAAAAAAAAGAGGGCCTAAAATTGAACCTTGAGGAACACCATGTGAAAATTCGACCTGTTCACTCCAAGAGAGACACATTATTTTCTATCTGTAAGAAATGAATCAAACCAAACTATAGATTGATGACTAAAACCAAGATTGGATAATTTTTTTAGATCTTTGTGATCAACAGTATCAAATGCTTTAGAAAAGTCAAAAAGAGTCAAGATTGTACATTTCCTTTGATCCATTGCTAACCTAATATCATCAGTGACACATAGTTTCTGTTGAATGAGATTTACGAAAACCAGACTGAAAGTTATGAAGCTTCTTTTTCTGCTCAAGGAACTCAGTAACTCGTGCATGTACAAGTATTTCAAGTACTTTTGATAGTGTGGATAAAATACTGATTGGTCTGAGGTCTTCAACTCTATTTGGAGATGGAACTTTATTCAAAGGACGAACTAGAGCAGCCTTCCTACTTTCAGGAAAAGATCTGTTCTCAAGAGACTTATTGAAAATGAATGTGATAGTTGGTAGAACAGCAAAGAGCATTTTCTTGATAAATTCGATTGGAATTTTGTCAGCCCCAGTGGCATTGCTATGAAAGCTTCTAATTCTGAAAATGGATGGGAATGGAATTTATCTTCTAATGGTATGTTGAGGTTTGTTACTCGATCATTAAGGTCATTGCAATGACTTCTTATTGCTGACTCATCACGCTGATTTGAATGTGAAATGAAATGATTGTTTATATTGTCTAGAGGTAAGTCAGTTTGGATTTGGGATTTCTGTTTGCCAAGACCGTATTCTTCTATACCACGCCATAGTCATGAAGAGTCTTGCTTGTTGTCAGTCATAAATGAATTCAGGTACCTGATCTTAGAGTTACATAACTTTTGTTTAATTTTATTTCCAAGGCTCCTATACTCGATTAAGTCAAATGTCTTCCTGAATTTCCTATGTGCTTTGTCTCTTCTACCCATCATTTTCAGTATGTTGTCAGTCATCCACGGTACATGTCGTTTTTTGAGAAACATAAGGCACATGTTTGTCATACAAGTCAAGAGTCCAATTTTCAAAAGTCTCTACCATTTCATCAACTGAAGTTAAGGCTTCAATGTGATGCCATGGAGTCTGAGCTACATCAGTCAGAAAAGCAGGTTCATTGAAATGTTTTAAGTCTCTAAAAATTATGGATTTCTGTGCTGGTTTTGGTGGCTTATGAGAGAGAGCACACAGTAAATCAGGTCATGTCCAGAAATAGCTGGGACTGAAATTTGTCCTGTTTGAACAACCTTGATGGGATCACTAACTATGAGAAAATCAATGAAAGTGTCAGATTCATTTGTATGGTGAGTTGGATCAAGTGGTTGAATAGTCAAGTTGAGGCACTGAAATATGTTAGTGACCTGATAATAGTCAAAGTTGCAATTAGTCATGTTGAGGTCAGTGTTCACATCACCCATGACAAGGACACGGTTATAACATGGCATAAGAGAAAGCAATTCATTTTCAAAATCAGTGAAATGACCGATTTTCGGGGGATGATAGCAAATTCCAACAAGTAATCTATTAGATCTGGACAAAGATAATTCAAGGAACATGAATTTTGGTCTAGCAGAGTATACTGGCTCAGATGTGAGTAATATTTAAGTTTTTATACTGTCTTTTACATACACTGCTACGCCACCACAAGGTTTATTCAACGTATCATCATGGAAAAGATTATACTCAGGCAGGGCAACTTGATTGGATGAAATGCTAGGTTTCAAGAATGATTCCGAAATACCTTTTATACTGAAGTCCTGAAAATGGAAGATTGCTCTGAGTTCATCGATGTGACAACTGAGGGACTGGGCTGTCTTGAGAAGTTTATTTTAAGGCTGAAGCTTATCTGATAACAAGGCACTCACGTCAATGTTAGAGTTACTAACATAGTCGTTCAAATTGCTATGAATCGAGAGCAATCGAGCTACTTCATCATTGGTGCTTAGCATTGTTGGTGAAGCAGGCCAAAATTAGTCCAAACAAAGGGCAGTGCATGACAGGAAGGATAAAGTTTACAAACGAATTAAATCTAAACTTACTTAGTCTAGGTGACATAGAAGTCATTGTCCATTTGATGAGCGAGTGCATAATGGATGCATCGTCAGTTCAACTCAAAATTCATTAAAAATAATTACACAGTTCGATTAACCTTACTAACAAGATGGTGATGAGCTACAAAGGGTGATCCTAGTCCGTGAGGAAGTGTGATGCAACCTCTTCGTTATGGGTATAGGGAATGTCACGGTGATGAGTGGTGTTTGGGAAATCAGCAGGAACTCAAAGGTTTCTCCAGTAACAAAAAAAAAAGAGAGCAGAGACAGCAGAAACAACAAATATTTCTCCATTGTTGAAGAGAAGACGTCGATGTTGTCAATACAAATATATATTGCCATGCTACCAATTTTCTCCAAAAGGTTTATAGTTCTCACCTATTACCTAAAGTAAAGCTATCGATTCAATTTATCAATATCTTGAGAAATCATGAATGGGTTCACCATTTCTGAATAAGAACTCCAGTTTAGAGCAAATCAAATTATAATTTTCGATGATTCAAAAAATTCAGTTTACATCAGAACAAACAATCAAACATAGATTGAACATGATTAATGTTACAAATATGTTGGGTATGATCATCTAATATAGATTCAAAACCTTTCTCAAAATTAGGAATGATTATTTCAACTCTAGACCAATAGATATGAAACTTACAAACTAAAATGTACTTATCTTCCATTCACAGGTTTTAAGGTAGGCTTATGGCTTTCAAAATTATACAAAAATAATTGACACAAATTAAGAAGATAATAAAATTTAGACTTCACAGATGATTTAGAACATCAATAATTTCATAAGGACATTCAGATGTTAATTAAAACATCTTAAACTTCAAATATAAAGATAAATTTTAAGAGGACAAAATACACCAACAAGCCAAGCCATCCATTATTTTTGAGAGAAGAAGCTAAAATTTCGGGAGACGCCCTAGTTACGTCATCATTGCCAACCCCACAAATGCAAAATTATAAGTTTACAATTCATTACCTTCATTATTTTCAATAAAACTTCATTTTCAATCTGTTTTGAATTTATTTAACCTTTATATTCTTTAGTTATTTATTAATTTAGAAAGAGAATTTTACTACAGTAAGTATTCCAACATTACTAAACAGCTGATAAAAATTTCAAGCAGATGTTAAGTCCACATATCAATTATACTCAGTCAATCGAGATTAACTATCGAGTTTTTTTGATTTTTGAATATTGAATCAAAGATTCGATTTTTTATTGAGAAAAATGTAATATTTAACATTGTAATATTTACATTCAATAAGATCATTATTATTCAAATTAACTTTTATTTATCTTGAACATTTCTTATTTATGACAACACAATTTATTAATACTTTCACATTTTGAAGTTTATTATTATAACAAAAGAATTAATACATCAGAATAGAATTTCAACATTTTCTAAATCAAAACATTTATTTTCAAATAATTTATGAATTTGAAGCATGTATAATAACTACAAAACATTATGAGATTACAATACAAAGAAAAATAAGATGGATAATGCGTAAATAAGTTCCTTAAAAAAATACAAAATAAGAGAAAAAAGAATAATGGGTAAATAAATTCCCCAAGTAATATAAAGAAGAGAAAGATTAATAATGGGGTAATAAGTTCCCTGAAACAACATACACAAAATTGACACAATTCAAATAAATGATACATGATGAAAAAATATTTCACAAGCACACAATTCTTTACACTATAATAGATAGATTCTAGAAAAGTTAAGTTTTATTAACAATTTGAAGATGGGAAAATAAGCTACAATTTCAACTTCCAACATTATTTCAGAAGAATACTTTAAACTCACAAATTTAAATGACTATGGACAAGATTGGTTAAGATATGCATAATAGAAGAAATTTACTGAATAGTACACAAAGACAAGAAAGAATTGAAATTTGAAAAGATTCAGGGCCAAGAAAATAGGCTATAGGAAAGGAAAAATACACAATTATGGACTCTTACCATACTTAGTGGAACAGTCATAGCTATTCTGAATCCCGGCATGACACAGGATTCCTATTCATAACATAGTGCTGGGAATACCTTTTCATCATGTGATTCACTCTCATCATATCAGTAAACAACTTGAAACAACCTTTGAATACCAACAAATCAATGATGACTTTGCACCAGCTTTGTTTCATCAAGTTCATGGGTCCATTTGTTTCAACAAAGCCATTCTGTTCACAACTGTCAAGTTCACTTGAGAATGCATTGAATACACTTTTTCAATTCTCAGTTGAAAGTTGAATTCATCAACTTGACTCAAAGCAAGATTGATTTTGTTTTTATTGTTCCTAACCAGTAGTATAAAAAGGACGACTCTGGGACACAAGTGTCCCAGAGTCGTCCTTTACCTCAAGGTCATCCAGGTCAACCACCTTAACCTCAAGGTCATCCAGGTCAACCACCTTAACCTCAAGGTCATCCAGGTCAACCACCCCAACCTCAAGGTCATCCAGGTCAACCACACCCACCTCAAGGTCATCCAGGTCAACCACCTTGACCTCAAGGTCATCCAGGTCAAACACCCTAACCTCAAGGTCAAAAAAAAAAAAAAAAAAAAAAAATTGAAAAAAAAAAATTAAAAAAAAAAAATTGAAAAAAAAATTAAAAAAAAAAAAATTGAAAAAAAAATAATAATAAAAAAAATAAAAAAAATAAAAAAAAAAAAAATTAAAAAAAAAATTAAAAAAAAAAAAAATTGAAAAAACAAAAAAAAAAATTAAAAAAAAAATTAAAAAAAAAAAATTGAAAAAAAAAAATATTTGAAAAAAAAAATAAAAAATAAATAAGTAAAAAGAAAAAAAAAATGACAAAAAAATAAAAAAAAAATCAAAGGAAAAAAATTAAAAAAAAAAATTGAAAAAAAAAAATTGAAAAAAAAAATTAAAAACACATAAAATTGGGAAAAAAGGGAAAAAAATTCCCTCAAGATCTTGAACTGGGGTATAAAAGGAGTTGTTCTACAAGGAGTGAGACATTGTGTCTTTGACAGTTGTGCCGTCAGTATGTGTGTGTGTGATTTCGGCGTATTGGTTTTGGATCACTTTCATCTTTATCAACATCAAGAGTAAGTACCAGTGCATTTTATAGTTCTATATATTTATATTATATTCATGATTTGAAAATTAAGTTCAAAAGAGTAGAATATTGAAGTAGTTTGAGACTGACAATTAAATTCTAAAATGACTTATATTCGAAAATGACAAGTTTAATAATGAATTAGGTTCCAATACATAGAGTACATGACATAGTCAAAAATGACTAGTGTAATTATGAATTAGGTTCCAATACATACAAGTTATGAGTTTAATTATGAATTAGGTTCTTCGAGTTGGTGGTTCTAATCCATCCTAACCTAAAAAACATATAATCACAAAGTAGATCCTAGACCCCCATTCACATTCCCCCATACAGCTCCAGACCATTATCCTTAGAACATAAACACCATAGAGTAAATGACATAGTCAAAAATGACAAGTTTAATTATGAATTAGGTTCCAATACATAGAGTAAATGACATAGTCAAAAATGACTAGTGTAATTATGAATTAGGTTCCAATACATACAAGTTATGAGTTTAATTATGAATTAGGTTCTTTGAGTTGGTGGTTGTAATCCATCCTAACCTAAAAAACGTATAATCATAAAGTAGATCCTAGACCTCCATTCACATGGTTGTAATTCATCCTAACCTAAAAAACGTATAATCACAAAGTAGATCCTAGACCCCCATTCACATTCCCCCATCCCCACCCATCCCCATAAGTAGATCCTAGACCTCCATTCACATGATTGTAATTCATCCTAACCTAAAAACCGTATAATCACAAAGTAGATCCTAGACCTCATTCACATTCCCCCATCCCCACCCCACCCCACCATACAGCTCCGGACCATCATCCCTAGAACATAAACACCTATGAACCTCCATCCACCGACCCACGATCCTAGATACCGATTCACCACCTTCATCCCCCACATCCGTTGATAGTGATTCATATATAGAGTTGAATACTGCATACCATACTAATACAATATTGTTCTGCATTGTTCCAGATCTCATCACTCTGCATTCAACATGCATGCTTCCAACATTCAAGTCGTGCTCTGCCTCATGATGGCTCTTGGAGCCTATTCACTGGATCCAAAGTATAGGAGTGAAGACTTTCTAGCATCCAGGGAGCATGGACTGGATACATACAACATTTTCCACATCAGGCAATGTCTGATGTCATCCAACAAGTTCAACCACGACCTTGCAACAATGTACAATGATGTCAGCAACTGGTACTTAAAAATCGCAGGAGAGCATGAAGTGGGGAAGGAACTGTGTCACAAAATCCACTGCGCATATGATCTGCGTAACTGTCTCCACCCATCATTCACATCGCTGGATTTCCTTGAAGCAGTTATTACAAAGTCAGTCGAGGTGTGCTCATCCTACTGTCAACATGGGCTGTCAACAACATCTACATCCAGTACTTCAATCAGCAATTGCGCCAGCAGACCCTGAATCACCATGTCCTTGTGGTGATTGCATTTTTGTCATGAGTGCAAGGTGGAGTGTTGAGCCACTCACTATCGCCACCAGTCGTCCCACTATCGCCGCCAGTCGCCCCACTATCGTCACCAGTCGTCCCACTATCGCCACCAGTTGTCCCACCATCGCCACCAGTCGTCCCACTATCGCCACCAGTTGCCCCACTATCGCCGCCAGTCGCCCCACTATTGCTGCCAGTCAACCCACCACCGCCACCAATCATCCCACCAGCTGAGGCCAAGACGGTTTCAATTTGACAGTAGCCCTCATCACACCAATCAGTTAATATCAAATGTATTACCATTTGTAATATGATAATAAAGAAATAAACCCTCATTGGCTGATCCACTGTCTAAAACTAACTCTCATGTATGAAATAAACCTCATTTTATGTGTTAACCATTGATTGAGAGTTTCATTAATTCAATGTTCAACACCTCATCCCATAGATAATAATAATAGTAGGTCAGCATCTTGCACATCAATATAGATGTTTCCTCTAGGTCAATACTGAAATAGCATATAGTTGAAGCTAGTTAATAGATATCCATTATGGTGTAGTGGTTAGCGGCGCCGCTTTCCATGCTGTAGGTCCTGGGTTCAAACCTTCAGGGGCTGAGATTGATGTAGGGTCCCAATTGATAAGGTAAGTATACAGGGTTGTATACCATTACACCATAATGGATATCTTTTGATATTTTGCATCTTGGTCAACCTATTGCAACATGTCAATAGATATTTTCATTGAAAGCATAACTACCTAATTTCTTATCTTCATGAGGAAGTAGGTTAATCATTAATAACAAATGGCTCATTACACATAGTATTTATTGGCAAACATATAATTAATCTTCAGTATTGAACAGAATATACAGCTGAAGAAGTCTTTCTCCTCGCCTATAATCATTGTTGGTGACATAACGCTCAACTGATGGCTTATTCCTTTCACGAACAATGCATGGTCCATCAACTTCATCATATCCCCCAGTAGATGGCAGTGGCATAGGTATGCGTATAGCATTGTAGATGCTAATCTCAAAAGCTGAATCACCAGATGTTCCATCCTCCAGCCTGAATCGTTTCACATGTCCTGTGCTCTCAATTTTTGTAAATCCTGCAAATTTGATCTCCTTTTGACCCAGTCCCAGTAGACATTTGGATTGTTGTCCTCATATAAAATCACACTTGTAGTATTGGTCCTGATTGAGAACACTCAACACAATCTTCACATCCTTATCCCTCCAGTTGGGTACCTTCTCAAGATTAACAATAGCAGCCATTCTACCCTTATCCAACTTGAAGAAAGATTTTAGCAGTATGCAAGTGTCATCAAACATGACAGTGAATTTCATTGCAAGTCCTGGTGGGCAATGACGCATTGCCCTCTTGTTGATATTATCCTTGATACTCTTCATAGTTTGCATGAAAACTTTCAGCAGGAAACATTTCACATCAGTGGAGGTCACATGAGTATTTCTCAATGGGTTGTGAAGATCATCACATACAAAGAAAACGTTTCTATCCTTGACTGTATCAACAACAGCCTGCTGCTTCTGCCTGAGTCGTATGCATGCACAACTATGAGATTCACGATCTGTACAAAACTCTAAATGTCCACTCTCCTTGAAAAAGTCACTCAATGTCATTATACCGTGATAATACAGTTCAGCTTCAAGCTCACTCACTGCATTAAACAGATAAAGTTCACGTTCACTGTCTGACAACATTGTAAGACTGAGTGCATTTTGTTGTCAGCATCATCTTTTATACTCTGCTTGCTGAGTGGTGGGGGTAATCCATTTCCTGTTTCAATAGGTCTGTATGACGTAATACGATAGCTCTATGTGAACACATAGTGTGCACTTTACTCAAAGAGGAGTGAGGAGGAGGATAAATGATAGATCATAGAGTTGATTACAATATTTCTTTTTTATTGATAATGCAAATGAGTATTAACAGCATTGAAAAAATTGTGACAAAAGGTTCTATCTTCTAACAAAGTTTTATTAATCCATCCATTTAGAGCAATAACAATTTTCAATGAGCAAAATAGTTGTGTATTTGACAATCCATCAATGTTGCTGACGTTGTTGGTTGGCCAATCTCCAAACATTGGAGATGATAGCTTGTTCCGCACCATGTCGATAAAGTTGAGTAGATGATGTTCTGGGCAGTATATGCCATCAATCTTCTTGATCAGCAACTCCAAATCAGGCGTAGCAGGAAAGAAATATGGCGATGATAGGTCCAGGTACTCCACATTGTTCAGTTGTAGAATTGTATCCAGTAGAGTAATCTGCTTATATCCATGGACAAAGATTTTAATTGGACGCTGCTGGTTCTGATCCAACCACCTTCCAACTGTTCCACGCACAATTTCCATCAAAGCTGAATAGGGAAGATGTTCTGTCCCACAGTCTGACCACCTGAGTCCATGTTTAGCTTGATGTATACAGTTGTTGGCGATGATTTGCCTGCTAGTCTTGAGCAGAGACTCAGAGTAGGGAGGCTTGAAAAAGTAGTGATGAGTAGTCACATGATGCTCATCATCCTGCTCCAGGATAGCCATCTCCTTCACAATAAACTTGTTGTCCAAACCTTCAAAACCTTGAAAGTTCATCAGGTATAGTGGTAGTGGCCCAAAAATGTTTTCCGCTCTACTCGATGACCAGTCATCTACACCACTTTCTGCTGTAATGTAGGAGTCGTCATCATTGAGTCCAGTTGTACTTGTAGAGGCATCTTTCATCAGCGGTCGCCCACCAGTAACACAACCCACCACATCCTCCTCCTCCTCATGCGAAGACAGCTCCCCCTCCTCCATAAAGAGTCCTTTGTATCCTGTCATGACTGGCTCATTCATTGTCTCGAGCTCAACTGAGCAATTTATTGCTGTACACTGACTATATATCTTTTTATACTGATAGTACAAGGCCTGACATTGGCCGATACTCTTTAGTCATCTCATGAATCATCATACAGTAGGCAGTTGTATTACCTGGAATGTTTTCAGATGCTTCAAACTCAATCCTCACATCGATACTTCCAGTTTTGAGTGACTCATTTTGGCGGGAGCAATCAAAAGCAAACAGCATTATTTTTCCATCACCAATGGCATTCTTTTCAAACAGAGGGTTGCTTGCACGAGCATTACCATGGTTGTAGACTCCATTGAAAGCTGCATACATGTTGTAGATGCGATTATCATCACCATCAATGCTCTCATATGGGTAGTATCTGTTGTTTAAAAACACTCGAACATCCTTCATATTACACTTGTCAAAGCGAGAACTGTTGGCTGCTGCCACACCTCGTCTTGCAGTCTGTAGCCCAACCACAATGTATCGTGGCTTTTCAAGCTGTGATGTCGACTTGACAGTCCATGTATGCTTTCTTGTCTGCGGTAACGTTGGATAGGTATACAACTCCCAATGTCGAAATGGTATACTGATGGGTGTGTCGTTCTGTACAATCTGTAGCAGACGCAGTTTCACATCATCTGCCACTTCCACATAAGGCATTCTCCACAAAAGCTTTGTGATTGCTACATTGGTAGCAGCAACATTCACACAGTCGTGAAAGTTGGGGCTGACCCTCAACACCAGCTCTTGTTTCACATTGAGTAAAATCTGTCTATAGTCTTCGGCAAAGCCTAGCAGATATCTCAAAGGCACATCCATGATTGTAGTGTCAGCTCCATTGGCAGCAAAATCGGTGAATCCATGAGTTGGGCTAAACTTGTAGCCAGCTCCTTCCATCTTGGTCCACTCATCACGTTCAAATGTAACAGCATTCTTCATTAGGCTGGTAACTCCAGGATTGCGTATACCATCCACCTCCACACCATTGATTTCATAGCGTATCTCTGAAAACACATTGCCAAAGAATCCAGAGACACATGGAGTTCCGGCCACAGCAGCGTTGGCAGCTCCAGTCACAGTATACTCCAAATGTAGATAGCTCTCCGATGGCAGTGTGTAAACATCTTGCTGTTGAATTGGAATCCGTATCTCATCGTTGGCATTATAGCTTACAGTATAGGGTGCATGAGAATGGTACTCAAACCCAATGATACTGTTGTCCGATGACGGTCCATTCTGTGTCACATCCAAAACTCCCATTTTCCTATTCTACTCGTATCTGACAGCCTCGTTCTTGCAAATACTCAATGCTCCTAGATGTTAACCTTGTCAAGGTTGAATGCTGAATGGATCTTTCTTTCCTTTTATCTTCTTTTATAGGTGAAGGAGGATGATGATGATGGAGAGAAGAAGAAGGAGGAGGATGGACTGCAGCCTCCATATCCAATCCTTGATTCCACTTTTCAAATAACAGCACCATTTCACTTGCGTTGTCTCAAATGTAAAGCAATATTTATTTCCTCGCCTCTATTATTTATAAGACGACCGTACTCGTCGACTACTTGCAGTGTAATGCTACCAATCTGCTCGATGTCTACAGGTAAATAGATTACATTCTGCACAGTCACCACCATTTTATACCCTGGATCAACGTTTGGGTAAAACTCATAGATCACGTGATCTGTAATTCCATTAGAGTAAGATCCAGTCACAATGTTACAGGTGATGCGTATCACATTAGGCCGACTGATTTGTACAGTATTATCACTTCTAGTAGATGTGTTGGGCTCTATGAACTGGGTATTGGTAAAACCCAACAGTTTCCCTATTGAATCTTGTGGTCGTAAATCTAACTTGGCACTGCTCAAAACTATACACTTTAAGGTTGATGGATCTACAGTCACCTGGAAATCAACATCATTTTCCAACAGCCTTTGTGCAAGCAAGTCAGTAATTGTAGAAAATTCAAAGCTACCTGTTGGTAATGATACCTGATGCAGAACCAAATCCTCCTTGTCAACAGTAGTAGTAGCTGGCATTCTCCTTTTAGTCCTTTTAGGCAATACTTTACCATCATCATCATCATCATCATCAGACTCGCTAGGTTTATGCTTCCGATGTTTAAGCACCTCGCTCCAATACTCTTCAAATCTTGCTTTAGCCATACTCCGAAGCTCATCATGTGTTATCTCTGCACTAGTATCACCCTTCTTATGTATTCTATTACTTGTATAAAAATGTAGTACATTATTGAAACCTTCCTCAATATTAGGTATTGAGTTGCAACTTGTAAAGCTAATCAGACCAATTTCCCATTCACCGCTGCTCACATCAAGTGGTGGATAAAAGTCGCTCTTTAGTATTGATGTCCTACCTCCAAAACATAGCATCATGTTGTTGCCTGCTCAACATACAGTTGCACAATGAGTAGCAATCAGCTTACACTAGACATTTATAGGGATGAAAATAATGTACAAGAGAGATAGTGAATCATTTATTTATTTTCATCAATCAAAAATTGTAAACACAAATGTCCACAGATGTGCGAGTAAAGATCTTCCTGCTTCTGATCATAGTTGTACTCAATCCTCGATGCTGGCTCCAGTCCTTTGTGCATATAGTCAATAAACTCCTGTGGTGGTCTCAGGTTGCCAAATCCGTCAAAGTAGTGAGACACATCATCCTTCTTCACATAGCACACCCAATATGTGCCAGCTCCAGTGCTGGTGTCCAGGTTGATAATGCCGCATTCTCTCCTCCAGGGTCCATTCAATGGTAGAGCATCCCGCATAAACACTCCTCGAAAGTGCTTTAGCTTCAGTCGACATGCATACTTGTAGAGATCAGCATCGGTGAGGGCTCGATCAGGTAGGGCAACTAGCGTCTTCTCTTGCCACCACATTGACGGCGACGTGCCCCATTTCCCTGCGTCCTGCGCTGTTGTCTCAGGTAGAGTCCTTTACCTTTTTTACCAGAACATCTCTTTACTCGTTTTTGACCACGAGTCTTTGTTGTCTTACGTCTGCGGTGTACTCCTCCACCAAACTTTGCTTTAGCCTTCATGATGTTGGTCACTGCTAGTGCTGCAGCCTTCTCAAGTACTCCTGCGTCTGCAGATTTTACCACACTCCAAGCTTGATCTGCCAAAATGTTGTCTGCTACTGCTCTGCTCGATGTATCACTGCTCCTCGAGTAAGCAATGTCGTGCTCCTTACAGGCTCGATCAAGACTATTTATACCGGGATCGCCTCGTGCCAACCGCTTCTCTAGCTTTGTACCAGGTCCACAGTACTGGTAACCAGGGATGTGAAGTTCAACAGGTAGAATGTCAATTGCCTTGTTCACCAATTTTCCAGCACTCTTTTTAACTATTGAACCTGCAACTTTTGCAATTGATGACAGTACCCCTCTTCCCCGGTACTTCCTCTCTCTCTTACATCCAGCCATCTAATGTTTCTTAACGGTTTTAGCAGCTGGTTTTATACTTTTTTCGGTGTGGACAATGTTTGTGCGGGTGGTGTTGTAGGAGGGGGTTCCGGTAATCCCATAAGATCTATGAAACGTTTCTTCATTTCATTGGGTGACAATCCCTTCATAGTTTTAGCATTTTTCGGATCTAACACAATGTCTAAATACAATGAAAACATTTTACCAGCAAACTCAATCAGCCTCTTCTCAAGATATCGATTGTTCACTCCATCAGTAGGCTTAATTGGATCCATCATATCAGTAAGTATTGAATCATTGAGACTTGTAAATACCTGTGATGTGGTATTGTCCCTTGTCTTTGGCAGCCACATTGAAATCAGTTCTCTACATGTTGAAAAGTTGACAGCATCCCTGTCAGCACGTGGATTTCCCAAATTGGTCAAACGCCTGTAGCGAGCATTAATGTTTCCTATGGAATCCATGACTTGACTGCTATACATAAGCAAAGCAATGTCTCTTATATAGTGAAACTAGTATGCAGGATTAGCAACTATGTAGCCACCTTCTACCAACTCTTCTAAAATTGAATTGATTTCATTCTCATGTCCAGTGTTGCCAACTGCCTTGGACTGATCCAATAGTTTCAGCCTGTCCACAAGTTCATTGGGATCATTGTAGTAGACATACTCAATCTTGGTATGGTTGTTTGCCACCATATTGAATGGCGCCACAAGTCCTCTGCCACTGACCTTGCTATATTTGGGTTTAGCATTATTGAGCAGTTTATGGATCACTGTTCTATACTTTGTATCATTCGAGTTTTTACTCTTACCATCTGGATCATGATTTTCCTTATACAAGTTTGTAATGTGTAATATCCGAGTGTATGCCACCTCATCACTAGCCAATGGAGTAATGGGTTTCTTTTTGAAAATGAGTTCACAAAGTCCACGTGTTGCATCAAATCTAGTCACGTTTGAAGGATTGTTAGGGTCAGTCAGAACAATCTTTCTTCCATCACTTCCAAAGGTTAACAGTTTGTTACCCAAATAGTAGTCATTACCAACAACTTCTGGTCCATATGTTTTGTCAGAGCTGCTATCACCACTCATAGCTCTATGGAGATAACGCCCCACTGGTGTTCCAGTCAATCCAACCTCGGTCATTGCTTGTCGAATCCTCTTTTGGCTGCTGGTTAGTAATGCTTCCTGAGCAGTAGCACCCTCCTCCTCCTCCTCCTCATCCACATCCATCACATCACTTTCATAATCATTGGCACTTGCAGATGGCCACAATTTGCGTGCAGTACTCGAGGTACTTGGAACTGGGCTTAACTGCGAAGCTTCTCCAATTCCTTCAAAGGTCAAAGGAGTCTCCTCACCAATTTTGGGCAGACGTCTTACCGCTTGTTTCAGGGGTCGGGACAGCAATGGTGTAGGTGGTGGTGTATGTGGTGCATGATGACCTACAGGAACTGCAAAACGTCTACGATGTGGGCGTGGCTCTGGAGATTGCCCATGTAGTGGTTGTGCTGCTGCTGGCTGTGGTGGTGGTGGTGGTGGTGGTGATGGTGGTGGTGGTGGTGTTGCCAAATGCTGATTGAGAACTTCAACTATATTGTCGAGTGGGTCAGTTAGTGGTTTAAAGTGTTTTGCATGCTGCTCCTCTGCCACTTGCCTTCCAAGAGTCAGTTCCTTGTGTTTCCTTTTGATGTTACGTCGCAACTTTGCAATTGCCTTGATGGTTGGTGCAATCTCTTCTACAGTCTTTTGACAGTGTCTATTGCTGGAGACGCCCATCTTGCTCAATGTACCAACATATACTGAAGCTCAACTGACACTATGCATCAACTAAATACGTATCAAGCCCATTCCTGTAGCGCCCTCCATTTCTGTCCAATGTCCGATCAATCACTAGGAATGAGTGTGCACCCCCAACTGACCAAACCTTGTTACACATATCCTTAAACTGATCAAAGGTCATGTCAGCGCCGACATGATCTCGGTACAAGTGTTTCATGTTTAGCTCATCCTGTTGAAACATGACAAGAAAGTTTGCATTGTCACGAATCAGCTGTTTTGGAATGCGGCTATAGGTCTGTGCTAGATAAAACACATCAACGTCACTGTGTCGGCCTGCACTAAAGTACTTCCTGATGGTATCCTGCTGCTCACAAATCACATCGTCGAAAATAATTATTGAGTTGGGTGGCAGCTCATGCGGGTCGGGTATTTCTTCACTTGTATCACACTCGACATAGTTTATTCCATTTCCTGCAAGTCCTTGCATGATTGTACGGAGCAGCTCATACTTGGACTGGAATGTAGTCTTTGAAAAAAGGTAGATGTTTGAAAATTGAATTCCTTTCTCATCAAAAAGCATATTGAATAGTAGGTTGGTTTTGCCGCAACCAGAAGGTCCACATATAATACATCTCATATGATTGGGGAACAATGGTCCATGACGCTTTTTCTTTGTATCCATTTCCACCAAGCCACACCCCCTAATCACTTTGTCAAAATCGATAACTCTAAACTGGTTTTTCTGTTGCACAACCTGTTTCATCTTACACAAGATCGTTCTTATCAATCCATGAGTCGTGACTGGAGCTATATCCTTTCCAGCGTACCAACAGTTTATTCCCTCTTTTCCTCAACACTTTTTCAATTTCGAAAACACTGGGCACTTTTGTCTTTACAATTTCTTCAGAATAGAATCCTCCTTCAATGGGTTCACCTCTATAGTCCTCCAATTCATAGGTTACAGGCACTGTAGGTCGCACACGTCTTACTGTGAACAGTTCATTAGTCCAATTGGCTAGATATCCCTTGTCAAACGTCTTTTTATACTTGCTGATTCTCACTTTATCACCAGGCTCAATACTCTGACTAGGACCTGGATAAAACTTGTTTTGAGGTTTGCTGACCAACTTTTCCTTATATTCTTGCCTTTGTTTGCTGAGCCTGGAAAGCAACAGCCTCTCATGCTTCTTGCTCTTAACGTCAACTGGCCGCATACCTGTTGTTCGATGGACCCGTTCATTATACTCTTTCAAGAGTGAGGTTAGGATGCCTGTCCACAAATAGGTTCCTTGTTCAGTAAACTTTGTCCACATAAGATGTTTGAGCGATCTATTGAAACGTTCAACTATAGATGCTTTCTTATCAGAAAAAGTTGAATAATGATTGATGCCATACTTTTGCATAAGCTGTTGAAACTTACTATTAAACCATTCCTTTCCGTCATCAGTTTGCAAATTCTTCATGGGATTCTGTTCAAATATAGGCTGCATTGCCTTAACCACTTCATCAGCTGATTTGCTTTTAATTGGTATAGCAAAAGCAAACTTACTAAGACAATTGATTATTGTAATAATATATCTATAGCCTTTGTTCTGTCTTGCATATGGTAGCATCTCTACAAGATCAGCCTGATAAAGATCATCAAGACCTTTCACAGTAACCATTCGTGTAGGGAACCTCCTACGAGCCTGCTTGTGCAGCTCTCTCGCTATAACAGTCTTATCCATACTGACTGATAAAATCTATGTCATCAACTTTAAATAGTCTATTATGCTAATCCAAACATTCTCCATATCCTGTGGAAGAGGATAGAGATTGCAACTTTTTTCTTTTCATAACCTCTACACTTTGATAGTGCAGGATGTGAGACGCCTTGTACTCTTACTTCTACATGATTCAGAGGTTTGAGCAATAAGAGACAGTTGATTTGATACGATTATATTGTAGTCATACTCTAGTACACATTGGATACAAAGAATATTATCAGACATATATAAATAACATCTCAATCATCGAGGTTTAACAGCACATAGTCAAATAATGGTCCTAGATTAGTACACATTTCACAAAATGCAAAGCTATAAGGAAAGTTCAGAATCATCATCTGTCTATTGTGACAAGGATGAAGTGTAGCTGTTGGGAATGTTGAAGAAATCACATCAGCAAAATTCTCGAAAGTTCCAAAAGGATCATAATATCCTTCTCCAATGTTGAATAGTGGCTCAACACTCCACCTTGCACTCATGACAAACATGCAATCACCGCAAGGGCATGGTGATTCAGGATCTGCTGGCGCCATTGCTGATTGAAGTACTGGATATAGATGTTGTTGACAGCCCATGTTGATAGCAGGATGAGCACACCTCAACTGACTTTGTGATAACTGCTTCAAGAAAATCCAGCGATGGGTGGAGACAGTTGCGTATGCGCAATGGATTGTTGACACTTCCTGGCATGAGGTATGACGTCACTTTTCAAGCAATTTTCTCAAAATGCTGTACTGGGATGCATCACCTTCTATTTTATAGTCATTGGTCATATCAGCAAGCTCATCATTTGATAAGGGACGTGACCGTTTAGCAGGGATAGTACTGCTTCCTGACTCATTGACTTTATCAATGAGCTCATCATGTGATGAGGAATGTAACCGTTTAGCTGTTGTAGTACTGCTAGCTGCCTGAACCTTGGGAATTTCTTGAGAGTCAATCATCTCTTCCTCCTCATCCTCCTCCTCCTCCTCCTCCTCCTCCTCATCCTCCTCATCAATGTGTGCTAGAGTGGGGATCTTGTAATGTCCATGTGCAAGAGTTGTAATTCCATCATCTAGAATATACCTCTTCTCATCAGCTTTGCTCAATGCCTTCTTTCTCATGACTTGGGTCATGATCTGATGTTTCCTAGTACCAAACATCACTTGTTCTCTATAGATATCCTCGTCACCATATAGACAATCTAGATAGTCTTGGAAGCCTATGTAACGTTCAGCATCTGGATGCATTTTTGAGAGTTCTCGCCCAAGTATTGGTCTCCTCACTCCTTTAGCTTTCTTTATCAATCCACTTGTCAGCTGATTTGGATCACTATTGTAACACCTACAGGCATATAGCTTCGATCGTAAGCCTACATACTCAAGTGGCGCTCGGCCAGCATATTCATCTTTAAACTTACCAAGCACCATTTTGTTTGCATCTGAATAGCATGGGTGGTCTGGAGGGTACTCTGAGGTGTCAAAGGTATCTTTCAGTTGTTGGTTGTTGATGATATCTTTGTACATGTCCTCTGTCTTGACAAGGTAGAACAAGCTATCAGTATCTTGATATAAGAGCTGAAGACGGTCCTTGTAGATGGGCTTCATGATGTTATAATGGAATTCATACATGAGGGTTTTGCTGATGTCAAGCACTGATAACCCTATATAGATTGGCTTATTGAGCTCCACTTTTTCCTTATGCATCGTAACAGCACAAATATTCTCTCCAAATATGATACGATCCTTGTACACTGGTCGAGCAATCAGTTTCTTCAATCGCTTCTCATCATTCACTAGCTCCATGCTCATTCTTTTTCGCACATTTTCCATTGTCTTACCAAACACAGCATTGTTCATGAGTTTGAAAAAGTTCTTTTCAAATTTATTCTTTGACTGCTGTCTTAGCTTTGTATTAAGCATGATGTATGATGCTAGAAAATTTTTCTGCTCAAACCGCACACCTCGATGAGCCTTTTTTATCTTCAACCCATGCTGTACTGCTTGTTTTAGGGTGCGGTAGTGACATACATAATGTTCCCGACCATACAGGGTTGTCATGAGTCGTACATGATTGGATTTAAGAGTTTTCTTGTTCTCTGCAAGAAATGGGAAATCATTGTGCTCGCTGTGCAAGTTGGAAGGGTATTCAATGTCCACCTCTAGAATGTATCCAATCTCCATATTATCCCCTAAACCTGTAATACCCATTGTCACTGCTTCCAATTCTTCTTTATCCATCCATTGGAATTGGCGGCATGGAATTGGCTGACACATTGCCCAGCCATATAGGTTGTTGGCATCTGTATATAACAGATAGGATGTAGGCTTCTCTGGATCCCAAGGTGCGCCAGTGCACTTGTTGTTGGCAATTGCATGACGGTGTATACAATTTGTTATTCCTCCTCTGATACCTCGCTCGATAAACATGTACATGTCATAGTCAGTAAGGAGCTCAAGCTCAACTTTAGTATATTTCAGCATGACGTCAAAGGAAAAGCCTGGAGATGTAAAGTAGTGCGCACAATCCAAATCATAAGTCTTCATGCATACATCGCGGAAGCTCTCAAAGACATCGGCCAACAGTAGAACATCTGTTTTCAAGTACAGGTCACTGTATTCTCCTAGAGTTCTACAACTGAATTGGTTCCACACAGTTTGAGCATGTTCATAATCATCACTGCTAACACTCCTATCAACCAGCTTGCTGAAAAATGCCTCTTTGGGTGGTAGCAATGTTTCTTCGAGTCTCTGCCATGAATCGCAGTAGTCGTATGGAAACACTCCTTTCCTTGAGACAAGGCTCAATTTGTTTCCAAACACCTTGGCAGTATGTGACAGCACTTTGGACAAGTCTTCCGGATTCGATGCTGATTTGACTAGGTTAGTGACCAGGTTGTCTAAACTATCAGGTGTAAACCGGAATGTATCGATGAATCGAAGGTGCATTTTTGGAGATATTCGTTTGGTGAATGATATATACTTTTCTGATGAGTTTGGGATGACAAACAGCTGATCCTTATCTCTACCCAGCTCTGGAATAATAAGGTGTGTATCATAGTTTGATGAGTTGTGGAGAAACACTGGTATGAATGATTGTCGTTGTCGCTGCAGGTTGCATTTACGGCATAATGCATTCCGGTAGATACCAGTTATATGACAATGGTCATACACCTTATCTTCATTGAACCGTTCATTGCAGGCCTCACAGAAGTCGGCTGCATTATGTTGTGCTTGCTCTCTTTTGGTTAGTGGGAGCAACTTGATATTCCTGCAGTCAATTGCCTCATCTAAATCTTTTGCATACATGGTGAGGGTCTTCATGAAATGTTCGGCGGCATCAGGACCCCTGTAGACAATTGGCTCATGAGGGATTAGGTTAGTGATTGTCAGCCAGGAATCTTCTAAATCAGGGTCCCGCACAAAGTATAAGCAGTAACTCATTGCCCGATGATACTGGATAACTTTGGTAGCTTTACCGATCCATTGTTCATTGTCTTCATCAGGTTTCTCCAGGATGCACTCAAAATCAGCGTATGCTACAACAGGTACTCTATACTTTTGCACATGTTTCTCAAACTTCAAGGTCGGAGGTTTACCATCTTTTCCAACCTGTGGCATGATGATTCTTGCTGTATTATTGCTAGCACAATACTCCTCATGCTCAGCCATCCTGCGTTCTCCATCTCTGTCGAGGGTGTAATGGGTGAAACATCGTCTGCAGATGATAATTTTATGTTGATGTTTTGTGAGTTGGGATCTTAAAAGTCTTTCAAAATTTTTAATGTAGCAGTAGTGGCTATTTGATCTATGTTCATTGTCATCCTCAAGGGTGCTGTTTTCATCATCATCCCTACTCTCACAGAGGAGGAGAAGATCAAAGTGATCTGCCTTCATTGCATTTCCAACTCTTCTCGGAAATATAACGTTCTTCTCATCCACACCATAAATATTAACTGATACCCCCAGATTATCTTTCTCAAATCTATCGATTTGACTGATGGTAGTGGGAAATCCAATGCCTGAAAAGTTGTATCTCTCCTCCAATTGATGGTATCGATCGTTGACTCGTTCAGGATGACTGCCTTGTACATGTTTGGCGAGGATAGCCCATTTGAAACATTGCTGGTCCATGTTTATAGGATTGATGATTGCCTTTCGCGCTGATAGAAGAGGTGAAAGACTGATGTAGGATGATCCACGTAGGGGAATATGTCTGCTAATCCTGATGAGCAATCCATCGATGATAAGCAAACTCCATCCACTGGAATTTCCTTCGAATTTTGACTCCTCATCCAGTAGGGTTATGCACGCTTGGTTGATGATGTCTGGAAGATTGATGATACTGAAGATGGTGTAGTTTGGAGTTTTGAAGGCGACATTCTGAAACTCTTCTTGTTCGAGGATGTTCTTATCAAGGGTGCTGCGGAAATATGTTGCCTCCAATACTAGATTAAACTTCATTGCTCCATGTGTCTGGTATTGCCGACTGATGATGTGAACAATTTTATCCTTCAGACCGCTCAGAAAAGTGTGGAAATCTTTGGCAGGTTCATCCTTGCATGCATTATTGTAGTATAGAGTCTTGAGCCGAGATTTAAATGCCTCTTCCAGAACAACAAACTCGTCCACCGAGTTTGCTGTTTGTCGACATCGTGCAGCTTTGTTCATCTGGAACAATGCAGAACAATATTGTATTAGTATGGTATGCAGTATTCAACTCTATATATGAATCACTATCAACGGATGTGGGGGATGAAGGTGGTGAATCGGTATCTAGGATCGTGGGTCGGGGGATGGAGGTTCATAGGTGTTTATGTTCTAGGGATGATGGTCCGGAGCTGTATGGTGGGGTGGGGTGGGGATGGGAGTATGTGAATGAGGTCTAGGATCTACTTTGTGATTTTACGGTTTTTAGGTTAGGATGAATTACAATCATGTGAATGGAGGTCTAGGATCTACTTATGGGGATGGGTGGGGATGGGGGAATGTGAATGGGGGTCTAGGATCTACTTTGTGATTATACGTTTTTTAGGTTAGGATGAATTACAACCATGTGAATGGAGGTCTAGGATCTACTTTATGATTATACGTTTTTTAGGTTAGGATGGATTACAACCACCAACTCAAAGAACCTAATTCATAATTAAACTCATAACTTGTATGTATTGGAACCTAATTCATAATTACACTAGTCATTTTTGACTATGTCATGTACTCTATGTATTGGAACCTAATTCATTATTAAACTTGTCATTTTCGAATTTAAGTCATTTTAGAATTTAATTGTCAGTCTCAAACTACTTCAATATTCTACTCTTTTGAACTTAATTTTTAAATCATGAATATAATATAAATATATAGAACTATAAAATGCACTGGTACTTACTCTTGATGTTGATAAAGATGAAAGTGATCCAAAACCAATACGCCGAAATCACACACACACATACTGACGGCACAACTGTCAAAGACACAATGTCTCACTCCTTGTAGAACAACTCCTTTTATACCCCAGTTCAAGATCTTGAGGGATTTTTTTCCCTTTTTTCCCGATTTTATGTGTTTTTAATTTTTTTTTTTTTTAATTTTTTTTTTTAATTTTTTTTTTTTTTATTTTTTTTTTTAATTTTTTTTTTTTTTTTTTAATTTTTTTTTTCAATTTTTTTTTTCTAATTTTTTTTTTTAATTTTTTTTTTAATTTTTTTTTTTATTTATTTATTCTTCATTTTTTTTTATTTATTTATTTATTTTTTTTTTCAATTTTTTTTTTTCAATTTTTTTTTTTTTTTAATTTTTTTTTTCAATTTTTTTTTTTAATTTTTTTTTTAATTTTTTTTTTTTTTTTTTTTTTTTTTTAATTTTTTTTTCAATTTTTTTTTTTTTTTTTTTTTAATTTTTTTTTCTAATTTTTTTTTTTAATTTTTTTCTTTATTTATTTATTTATTCTTTATTTTTTCTATTTTATTTTATTTATTTTTTTTTTTGACCTTGAGGTTAGGGTGTTTGACCTGGATGACCTTGAGGTCAAGGTGGTTGACCTGGATGACCTTGAGGTGGGTGTGGTTGATCTAGATGACCTTGAGGTGGGTGTGGTTGACCTGGATGACCTTGAGGTTGGGGTGGTTGACCTGGATGACCTTGAGGTTAAGGTGGTTGACCTGGATGACCTTGAGGTAAAGGACGACTCTGGGACACTTGTGTCCCAGAGTCGTCCTTCTTATACTACTCTAACCTCAACAGAAACCTTTCTCATGTAAACATTCAATCTGTTTACAGTTTTCCTAACCTCTCATGTAGCACTTTGATTCATAGAAACGTTCGTTTTGTTTATAATTTTCCTAACCTTCAATATAGCATTAGTACTTTCTTGATAGCTGACTTTCAGTGAAGACAACTCCCTACCTACTTCTTCACTCAATTCTACACTCTCAATAGGCTTGACATTCTCAACAACAATAGGCCTATCTACCTTATCAGATACTTGCATGAATTTATCTTGTATTGAGTTTTCTACACTTCACACTGCTATTTCAACACTACGACTATCCTGTTTCAATTTGCTTTGATCTTCACAATTATTAATCAATGTCTCATTTGTATCTTTCAATAAAAGATTTATATTAACCTGCTCTAGTCTCATGCTAGCAAATTCTTGCTCCATATCATCGAACCTAGCATTTCGATTTTGACTCATTTGGTCTAACTTAGCATTTTGCTTATCAAACTGTTGTGTTAAGGCAGCTATCAACTCATTATCAGTTTTAATGTTTTGCATATTGTATGCCATTTTGTTTATAAGCACAGATATCTATTCATTGAAATTTGACTGCTCCATAATTGACCTCCCATTCAGCAGCATACCATTCATAACCTATCAAGATATTATAGCCTACTAATAATTTCTATAACCAGGGATTTATTTATATTTCTAGGGTGTACCATTTGCCGTGCTACAAATTTTCTCCAAAAGGTTTGATAGTTCTCACCTATTACATAAAGTAAAGCTATCGGTTCCATTTACCAATATCTTGAGAAATCATGAATGGGTTCACCGTTTCTGAATAAGAACTCCAGTTTAGAGCAAATCAAATTAAAATTTTCAATGATTTGAAAAAATCAGTTTACATCAGAGCAAACAATCAGACATAGATTGAACATGATTAAAGTTAAAAATACGTTGGGTATGATCATCTCATATAGATTCAAAAGCACACACATACAGACCAATACCCAAAAACCACTTTTTTAGAAATACCACAGATTTAGAAAATCCACATTTTAGAAAATGTGGAAATCCAGAATTTTAGAAAAACCACAGAAAATTTAGAAATTGGAATACCTTGATACTTTCCTTACCTATAGTAATAGGGCAAGGAAAGTAATACTTGGATAAATAAAATAGATTGATTGATTGATTGATTGATTGAGTACTTTATTTATGTAGATTACAATATATACTGTCTTATACACTTATATACAACAGCTTACAATACAGCAAAATTATAGATGAATTTACATGATATAGACTAAGAAAATAATTATTGAACTGTATATGATATGAAAAAGCAATTTGTAATATAATAATATATTATATAGATAATAATTATATTGTCATGCATCTACATAAAATGGTGGAGGTTTGGACATATCAATGTCCATTCTTCGGAAAGAATATTAAAAATATCCTCCCCACTAACTCTCTACCAAAACGTTAATTTCATTATTTAAACTAAGGATTTATTTATTAATGAAAATATTGTAAAAGTTTTAATCAATATGAATATATAAGAGAAAAAAAACAGAAAATTGATTAGATAAGATAAAATAATTGATTAATAAAATGAAGTAGGCTGAAAGTAGATCAGGGTTATCAACTTTCAGTAATATACAGCAGTATGCAGTGGATAATTGAGATAACATGAGTTTATATATTATATATATATATAATATATATATATATATATAATATATATATATATATACAATTCGTTCTATAACAGGTTTAAAGGTTTGTATTTGTGGGATGGGTGGGGGATGGTTGTCATGTGATCGTTCTAGGGCCGGACAGTTTCAGTCATTTGTTCCAAAAGATGTTTTTTTAAAGTCAGGATGAAGCTCGCTTGGCTCTCGATGGACCTGATAGAAACAGGAAGTGCATTCCATGCACGACAGGCACTGACTGAGAAGGATTTTGTGAAAATAGTAGTTCGATGATTGGGCATCCTTAAAGTACTTTCTCTGGTTCTAGTATGTGAAGCATCTATCCTCCTACCTTCAGAGACGAATTTGAAATCATCTTTAAAATAGTTCGGATTACCGTATTTCAAGATATCTCTAACAAGCGGCTATTCGAAAAAGCCTTTGATTGGGAAGCTTTAATGTTGAACTAGCAATGTGGGCTGGGGTGATATGATCATGGCGTTGGAGAGAGTAGACGAAATGTAGACAATAATTTTGGCAACGCTGTAGTTTATCATTCAGAGTGACTTGCATATCGTTAAGAACAGAATTACAATACATTAAATGTGGGAAGATGAGAGATTGAACCAATAATAATTTAATGTTTCTAGGGAGGATATCGTGATTGTGCATTTTCTGCAATGCATGCATTGCCGAGAATACCTTTTTACAAGTTTTGTTCACTTGTTCTGACCAGTCAAGAGTATTATTCATAATAATGCCTAAATTTTTAACTGAGCTACAGTAAGGAATGTCATTACCATCTACACTAATTTTGTGAATCGATTCAAGGTCAATATTGTTTATAAGACGAGAATATCCAATTATAATGGGCTGTGTTTTGATGGGATTAAGCTTAAGGCCATTTTTCTTTCTCCATTCCACTATCGAATTGACTTCCTGATTCATTATTCCAACTGTTTTGTTAATTTTTGTTATGGGACAGCTTAAATGTATTTGAAGGTCGTCTGCATAAGTATGGAAACTAGAGAATTTGATAATGGAAGAAAGGTCATTAGCATACAAAGTGAAGAGGAGAGGGCCTAAAATTGAACCTTGTGGTACTCCATGCATAACGTTTTTCCAAGTAGACTTTTTGTCTCCGACAGATACACATTGTTTCCTACCTAATAGATAGGATTTAAACCAAACTAATGAGTTGTGACTGAAACGAAGAATAGCCAACTTATTCAGAAGGACTGTATGATCAACAGTATCAAATGCTTTAGAAAAATCAAATAGGGTGAGGATGGTGCATTTTCTTTGGTCCATAGCTAACCTTATATCATCAGTGACATGAAGCAGAGCTGTTTCAGTTGAATGGAATTTTCTAAAGCCTGATTGAAAGTTATGAAGCTTACTATTGTTGTCTAGAAATTTTACAACTTGAGCATGAATGAGTCTTTCTAGCACTTTGGACAATGCAGGTAAAATACTGATTGGTCTAAAATCCTCAACTTTATTGGGTGATGGAACTTCATTTAGAGGGCGAACCAGAGCAAACTTCCAGTTTTCAGGGAAAATGCCTTCTTCAATTGACTTGTTGAAAATGTACGTAATGGTTGGTAAAACAGCAAATAACATTTTCTTGATAAATTTAATAGGAATTTTGTCAACACCCGTAGCATTACTATGAATACATTGAATTGCTCTGAAAGTGTCTTCTTCTGAGATTGGATGGAAATGAAATTGATCAGTAATTGGTAAATCTAAGTTTGTAACCTGCTCTTCAAGATCATCGATATGATTAGCAATGACAACTTCGTCGCGTTGGGTAGAGTGTGAAACGAAATGGTCATTTATATTGTTCAATGGTAAGTCAATTTGTGGATTCGATTTCTGTTTGCCAAGCCCAAATTCTTTTATTCCCTGCCAAAGTGATTTAGAGTCTTGTCTGTTGTTTGTCATAAACGAATTCAAGTACCTAATCTTTGAGTTCCGTAATTCCTGTTTAACTCTATTTCTAAGGCTCCTATACTCTATCAAACTGTCCAAGTCAAATGTCTTTTTAAATTTTCTATGTGCTTTGTCTCTATGTCCCATCATCTTAAGTATATCTTCAGTCATTCACGGTACTTTTCATTTTCTATTAATCCTCCTTGTCACATGAGGTGCATGTTTGTCATACAAAGTCAAAGTCCAATTCTCGAAAGTCTTGACCATGTCATCAACTGAGGGTAATGCTTCAATTTGATGCCATGGAGTCTGAGCCACATCAGTCAGGAAGTCGGCTTCATCAAAGTTTTTGAAGTCTCTATAAGTGATAATTTTCTGTTCTGGCTTGGGTATCTTATGGGAAAGTACACAGTAGATCAAATCATGTCTAGAAATAGCTGGGACTGAGATTTGGCCTGCTTGAACAACCTCATTGGGATCACTAACAATGAGAAGGTCAATGAGTGTGTCTGATTCATTAGTATGATGAGTTGGATCAAGAGGTAAAATAGTCATGTTTAGGCATTGGAAAATTGTAGTCAGTTGAAAGTAGTCAAAGTTCCGATTTGTCATGTTCAAGTCGGTGTTCATATCCCCCATAACTAGTATACAGTTATAACAAGGCATAAGAGAAAGCAAGGCACTTTCGAAATCTGTGAAATGACCTATTTTTGGTGGGCGATAACAGATACCAACGAGTAATTTATCAGTACTAGATAAGGATAATTCAAGTAGCATAAACTCTGGTCTGGAACAATACTCTTGTTTAGATGTGATTAAAACTTTTGTTTTGATACCATCTTTCACATAAATTGCTACACCCCCACAAGCTTTATTCAATCTATCATTCCGGAAAAGATTATATCCAGGCAAAGCAACAAAATTTGATGGAATACTAGGCTTCAAAAATGATTCGGAAATTCCGATTATATTGAAGTCCTGAAAACGGAAGATTGCTCTGAGTTCATCAATGTGGCAGCTGAGGGATTGTACGTTAAGGTGAGCAGCCTTGAAAAGTTTTTTGAAAGAGTGGAGCTTATTTGCTAGAAACATACCTGCGTCATTATTACTATTATTGAAATAATCATACCTACTTGAGGGCGAGCGAGCTGACGTGTCAGTGAGAGGCATCATGGAAGCAGCAGACCAATCGTGAACTGACCTCAGAACGACACATGACGGGGAAAATTGGGATGAAACTGATAAAACTTAACCTAAATGAAAAAGTCTCTTGATTCGAGTGCATTCAGTATGCCTTGGCAGTTCGGCTCCCTTCACTATTTATAGCACTAGTTCAAAAAATTCACTAAACACAATAAAAAAAATTCAAATTCAAATTTTGAATCTTTTTCAAATTATGATGTAGATGTGTGGAGTTCCGGTGATGAATAATCCTGATGGTGAATAAGATGAAGATTGAGGAAGAACTTGCAGTGGGAGATCTAGTCCAAGTGGTGATAGAGCGAGTAGGTATCCAGTAGTAGAAGAATCGGGTCCAAGTGGAGGTAGAGCGAGATTCAGATTCAGATTCAGATTCAGATTACTTTATTCATGTCAGAGTCCAGCAGATAATCCAATGTGGTGGGCAGTTTGCAGTAGTAGATGCTGATGGGAGCGAGCAGGTGGGGGAGCGAGAGAGAGCCAGGGCGGAGAGAGCACGTGTGAGAAGTCACAGGAACCAGGTCTGAAAACTCACAGGAAGAAAACTCCAGCAGAGACACAGCAGTAAAAAGTACAGAAAGTATATGAAAATCATTAAGAGGATAGACAATTAAAAGAGAGTGTACAGAGAGATGGAAAATGAGAACGAGAAATATGAATCAGTAGATTGATTTCAAATTGCAGTTGACAGTTGTTAGAGAGAAGAATGTGAAGAGAGGACTAAGCTGTGTGAGAATACACATAGATTATGTAAGATTATTGTCCAAAAAGGTGGATGAAGAGAGAGATATTAGAAGAAAGTAGTAAATATCCGGTGCATAAAATGAGGTAGATAATAAGAAAATGAAATTGGAGGGATGAGAAAAACCGAAGGACAGAGCGAGGGAGTGAGTAAGAGAGAGCGAAGGGATTGATACAGATAGTATAGAATACAGTGTTAATGATCTGGTATAGAAATGAAGTAAGCATGTCTATATTATTAAAAATATACAGTATAACTAGTTTTGAGCATGAATTGAGCTAATTTGGAGGGAGGTCAAAATGAGAAGAAGTAGGAAGAGAAGAAATAATAGAAGTTGCAGACAGGTAATACTGCATATAAGAAAACATAATAACGAATATATAAATAGAATACACGAATAGAAGGTTGGAATGTGACTATGGTGAAAATCACAATATAAATGCCAATCATAAGTTTACCGTCATTATTACGATGACTGTTATTTCTGTTATTGTTGTCAATTCCACGAAAAGTCAACTTGAATCCTGCTGTAAGTTTACTATATACACTAGTAATATACATGTGGAGACTGGATTCAGGCTTTGTTGATGAACAGAAATGGATTTAATAGATTATGGATTGACAATGAACTGAGATGAGGAAGAAGCGTTATAAACTCAGCAATTGGAAATAGGTTATAAATGTATTATTAAAGTGAACTTAGGCTTCTGAGCAATTTTCATAATTTTATCAGCAGTGGAAAAGGTTCTATTTCTGTACTATGCTATCGTTAGCATTGGATTAGCTGGAAACATCATTCGGTTATGTCTTATGTCTAATGGAAAACTAGTTTCCTGATTGAGTATTGGATGATTCAATCAGTAAAAACGTTTCAGTATACTAGATGAATAATTGCTATAACTAAATTGATATAGCTTTATTCCAGTTATATTTTTTCCATAAAAACAGTATTATATATGTTCAAAAAAGCAAAAATTAATTTTCAGATTCGTAAACATAGAATCCAGTTATATTTTTTCCATGAAAACAGTATTATATATGTTCAATTGGCAAAAATTAATTTGGTAAAAATGGTATCTATAGGGCAATTGTCCAACAAAAAATAAAAGACTGAAAAAATGAAAAGAGAGAAGAGTGATGATTACATGAAGAGGCACAATTGAAATAATGAGAGCTCACCTTTAGTAGGAAGATATGACGTGCCAACACCATGAAGTGTTTACTGGAGGTCGGCAAGACGCTCGGCGGTGTAGATGCGTCGTCCAGGTCCCTCTCCGACGGCGTACTTGATGCGGCCATCGACTGTCCACGTGTTCCTTATCCCGTACTTGTTTGCTGCTGCGTTCAAGAGTGCCAGTCAGTGTCTTGTCAAGTCCTCCCTCACGGTGATGCCAGTGTTCTTGAGCATCCGCTTGGCTGCGAACACCCTCTGCCTCGTCCGGTAGCCGTCGAACCTCACGATGATGGGATGATGACGCTCCTTGCCGGCTGCTCTGCCCGTGTCCTGACCTGGCTGCTGGATTGGTCCCACTCGATGCGAACGATGAATGTCGTCGATCTTCAACTCCACGTTTAGCTTCTCCTTGCAGACTCGCTGAACAATCTGGTCGGTGGACTCCGCCTTGGTCTCCGGAATTCCAAAGAATCGCAGGCAGGTATGGCGACCATATTGTTCAAGATCGTCGATTTTTAATTCTGTCTCCTTCTCAATTGCTGCCATCCTCTGCCGAAGTTCATTATTCTCACCCTGCAATCGATCCAATTCGGATTGGAAGAAGGAGAAAGCCTCTGTGACAGCTTGGTTTACTTCCTTGTTTATCCTCTGTAGAATTTCGTCAGCCAGTTGAGTTGTGTCTTGACAGGGAGGGGTCGTTGACACATGTACCGTTGCACGCCTATCTGCCTTTTGTGTGGGAGTTTCCTGCTTCTTACCATTGCTCTTCACCATGTTGCAATAGATAAAACAAACTGGTCAAACTAATTAGAGGTTATGTAATACTATTTATTGTAATTACTGCGTAATTACAATGAAAATCAGACTTTTAAAAATATTTTATTAAACTATGTGAAAAACTTAATCAACTAATGTAAAGCTCGAATCGATTTTAACAAAATAACCCTACAAAATAACGCTTTTCAACGGAGCCGAACTGCACACGTGTTCACTCACTGACCATCAGAGGCGAACTCTCCTCTAGAGAGAGAGGGAGAGAGAGAGTGGGAGATTGATTGATTGATTGAGTACTTTGTTTATGTAGATTACAATATATACTTTTTTTTTTTTTTAAGATTATGTCCTAAAGACTCCAGTCATGGAGTATAAGACAAGTCATGTTATTACATAATAATTCTAACACTAAGTAGTTCAACCTAGTTTAGGTTTGAAAGGAATTCTTGTACACTATAAAAAGCTCTATCAACTAAATATTTTTTAATTTGTTTTTTGAAAATCTTCAAATCATCATTACTTTTCAAGATTTGAGGTAGCTTGTTATAAAATTTCCTACCAATATAATCTGGTTTTTGTTCAAATAACCTACTATTGTGACCCATTATATGATAATCTGCTCTGTTTCGCGTATTATACTCATGAACATCTGAATTCTGGATCACACCACTCGTTTTCACATGCATATACTGGCTTATACACTTATATACAATAGCTTACAATACAGCAAAATTATAGATGAATTTACATAATATAGACTAAGAAAATAATTATTGAACTGTATATGATATGTGTAATAGAATTGGACTCAACACGAGCTTTATTCGACATTAAATATGTGTCTTAGTAACAGAGATAACAGATTATAAATATTACAGCTGTTTTATCATCACAATCTTCCCCCCCTCAATATCAATCGGCACTCGTGGGGTATGGGGTGAGCTGGCGAAGTGAGACTGTCGATTCTCTGCTGTCGTTGTGGCGAACAAACGCATATTCAGGGTTACTCTCGATTAATTCAACTTTTTCAACTTGCGATTCTTGTTTTGAGTTTTTTGTCATCTTCTTCAACCATACTGGTCCAGGTGTCAATAGCCAGGTTGGTAATGGTTTTTCATTACTTGAGTTTCTTGCATGTAAAAACATCCGCTCATGTGGTGTGCAGTTGGTGCTTGTGCATAATAGGGAACGAATAGAGTTAAGGGCATCGGGGAGAACTTGTTCCCAGTGACTGTTGTTCAAACCTCTCGATTTTAGGGCTAGCATCACACTTTTCCATATAACTCCATTGTACCGTTCGAATTGCCCATTACCGGCTGGATTATAGGGCGATGTTCTGCTGCTGGCAATTCCTTTTGATAGTAGGAAATTTTTCAAAGCTGATGACATAAACGATGTTCCTCTATCGGAATGTATGTAAGACGGTACACCAAAAAGAGAGAATAGTGATGTAAGGTGTTTTATTACTGTATTAGTAGTCATGTCAGGACAGGGGAAGGCAAATGGGAATCTGGAATATTCGTCTATAAGAACTAAAATATACTTGTTCCTTGAACTTGATTGTAGTGGGCCTTTGAAATCCATATTAAGACGTTCAAATGGTCGAGTTGCTTTGATAAGGCGGCCAGTTCCTTTGGCATAGCGTGGTTTCATTTCAGAACATGTAATACATTTGGAACATACTTCTTTTACATCATCTATTGAATATGGTAAGTTCTTTGTTTTGGTCCAATGATGGAGTCGAGTAACTCCTGGATGACACAGGTCCTCATGAATTTTTATCAGTTTCTTTATATCTGTATGGCATCCAACAGTGGCACAGACTCTTGATAGTGTATCTGCTGGTATATTCTCTTTTCCAACTCTATAAATTATATTGAACTTATATTCTGACAATTCAAGGCGCCATCGTTGGATTTTGTCATTCTTAATCTTGCTGGTTTGTTTATTACTAAACATGAATGAAACTGATTTCTGGTCTGTGATAAGTGTAAATTCTCGTCCAAGTAAGTAATGTCGCCATTTCCTGATTGATTCCACAATGGCATAAGCTTCTTTTTCCACTGCAGAGTGCCTAGTTTCAGATGTGGAAAGAGTTCTTGAGAAAAACGCCACTGGTCTCTCATTCTGTGTTAATGTCTCCACGTTTTCGGTGCTTCATCTGAATCTTGGTCAATTGATAAAACTGTTGGTTTCAGTATTTTTCCAAGCATTTGGTTTTGCGAATCGTTTTCTCCTTCACTGACTAAATCTTGACATTTACTCGTTTTTCTTTTCGGACCCATTTATTTTATTTTTAATGTCGAATAAATTGTAATAGAATTGGACTCAACACGAGCTTTATTTGACATTAAATATGTGTCTTAGTAACAGAGATAACAGATTATAAATATTACAGCTGTTTTATCATCACAATATGGAAAAGCAATTTGTAATATAATAACTATAGATAATAATTAAATTGTTATGCATCTACATAAATTGGCGGAGCTTTGGACATATCAATGTCCATTCTTCGGAAAGAATATTAAAAATATCCTCCCCACTAACTATCTACCAAAACGTTAATTTTTCATTATTTAAACTAAGGATTTATTTATTAATGAAAATATTGTAAAAGTTTTAATCAATATGAATATATAAGAGAAAAAAAAACAGAAAATTGATTAGATAAGATAAAATAATTGATTAATAAAATGAAGTAGGCTGAAAGTAGATCAGGGTTATCAACTTTCAGTAATATACAGCAGTATGCAGTGGATAATTGAGATAACATGAGTTTATATATAATATATATATATATATATTATATATATATATATTATATATATATATATATATATATATATATATAATCTATATATATATATATATATATATATATATGTATATATATAGTATATATATAATTCGTTCTATAACAGGTTAAAAGGTTTATATTGGTGGAATGGGTGAGGGATGGTTGTCATGTGATCGTTCTAGGGCCGGACAGTTTCAGTCATTTGTTCCAAAAGATGTTTTTTTAAGTCAGGATGAAACTCGCTCGGCTCTCGATAGACCTGATAGAAACAGGAAGTGCATTCCATGCACGACAGGCACTGACTAAGAAGGATTTTGTGAAAATAGTTGTTCGATGATTGGGTCCTGATTTGGTATCCTTGAAGTACTTTCTCCGGTTCCAGTATGTGAAGCATTTATCCTCCTACCTTCCAAGACAAATTTGAAATCTTCTTTAAAATAGTTCAGATTACCGTATTTCAAGATATCTCTAACAAGCTTGACTATTCGAAAAAGCCTTTGATCGGGAAGCTTTAATATTGAACTGGCAATGTGGGCTGAGGTGATATGATCATGGCATTGGAGAGAGTAGACAAAACGTAGTCAATAATTTTGGCAATGCTGTGGTTTATCATTCAGAGTGACTTGCATATCGTTAAGAACAGATTACAATACATTAAATGTGGGAAGATGAGAGATTGAACCAATAATAATTTGATGTTTCTAGGGAGGATATCGTGATCGTGCATTTTCTGCAATGCATGCATGGCTGAGAATACCTTTTTACAAGTTTTGTTCACTTGTTCTGACCAGTCTAGAGTAATATTCATAATAATGCCTAAATTTTTAACTATTTTTTTAACTGGTAAGGAATGTCATTACCGTCTACACTAATTTTGTGAATCGATTCAAGGTCAATATTGTTTATAAGACGAGAATATCCAATTATAATGGGTTGTGTTTTGATGGGATTAAGCTTAAGGCCATTTTTCTTTGTCCATTCCACTATCAAATTGATATCCTGATTCATTATTCCAACTGTTTCATTCATTTTTGTTATGGGACAGCTTAAATAGATTTGAAGGTCGTCTGCATAAGTATGGAAACTGGAGAATTTGATAATGGAAGAAAGGTCATTAGCATATAAATTGAAGAGGAGAGGGCCTAAAATTGAACCTTGTGGTACTCCATGCATAACGTTTTTCCAAGTTGACTTTTTGTCACCGACAGATACACATTGTTTCCTACCTAATAGATAGGATTTGAACCAAACTAACAAGCTGTGACTGAAACCAAGAATAGCCAACTTATTCAAAAGGACTGTATGATCAACAGTATCGAATGCTTCACAAAAATCAAATAGGGTGAGGATGGTGCATTTCCTTTGGTCCATAGCTAACCTTATATCATCAGTGACATGAAGCAGAGATGTCTCAGTTGAATGGAATTTCCTAAAGCCTGATTGAAAGTTATGAAGCTTATTATTCTTGTCTAGAAATTTTACAACTTGAGCATGAATGAGTCTTTCTAGCACTTTGGACAATGCAGGTAGAATACTGATTGGTCTAAAATCCTCAACTTTATTGGGTGATGGAACTTTATTTAGAGGGCGAACCAGAGCAAACTTCCAGTTTTCAGGGAAATTGCCTTCTTCAAGTGACTTGTTGAAAATGTATGTAATGGTTGGTAAAACAGCAAATAACATCTTCTTGATAATTTTAATAGGAATTTTGTCTACACTCATAGCATTACTATGGATACGTTGAATTGCTCTGAAAGTGTCTTCTTCTGAGATTGGATGGAAATGAAATTGATCAGTAATTGGTAAATCTAAGTTTGTAACCTGCTCTTCAAGATTATCGATATGATTAGCAATGACAACCTCGTCGCATTGGTTAGAGTATAAAACAAAATGGTCATTTATAAGTCAATTTGGGGATTCGATTTCTGTTTGCCAAGCCCGAATTCTTCTATTCCCTGCCAAAGTGATTTAGAGTCTTGTCTATTGTTTGTCATGAACGAATTCAAGTACCTAATCTTTGAGTTCCATAATTCCTGTTTAACTCTATTACTAAGGCTCCTATACTCAATCAAACTGTTCAAGTCAAATTTCTTTTTAATATTTCTATGTGTTTTGTCTCTACGTCCCATCATCTTAAGTATGTCTTCAGTCATCCACGGTACTCATCGTTTTCTATTAATCCTCCTTGTCACATAAGGTGCATGTTTGTCATACAAAGTCAAAGTCCAATTCTCGAAAGTCTTGACCATATCATCAAGAGAGGGTAATGCTTCAGTTTGATGCCATGGAGTCTGAGCCACATCAGTCAGGAAGGCGGCTTCATCAAAGTTTTTGAAGTCTCCATAAGTGATAATTTTCTGTTCTGGCTTGGGTATTTTATGGGAAAGTGAACAGTAGATCAAATCATGTCCAGAAATAGCTGGGACTGAGATTTGGCCTGCTTGAACAACCTCATTGGGATCACTAACAATGAGAAGGTCAATGAGTGTGTCTGATTCATTAGTATGATGAGTAGGATCGAGAGGTAAAATAGTCATGTTTAGGCATTGGAAAATAGTAGTCAGTTGGAAGTAGTCAAAGTTACGATTTGTCATGTTGAAGTTGGTGTTCATATCCCTCATAACTAGTATACAGTTATAACAAGGTATAAGAGAAAGCAAGGCATTTTCGAAATCTGTGAAATGACCTATTTTTGGTGGGCGATTACAGATACCAACGAGTAATTTATCAGTACTAGATAAGGATAATTCAAGTAGCATAAACTCTGGTCTGGAACAATAATCTTGTTTAGATGTGATTATAACTTTGGTTTTAATATCATCTTTCACATAAATTGTTACACCCCCACAAGCTTTATTTAATCTATCATTCCGGAAAAGATTATATCCAGGCAATGCAACAAAATTTGATGAAATACTAGGCTTCAAAAATGATTTGGAAATTCCGATTATATTGAAGTCCTGAAAATGGAAGATTGCTCTGAGTTCATCAATGTGGCAGCTGAGGGATTGTATGTTAAGGTAAGCAGCCTTGAAAAGTTTTTTAAAAGAGTGGAGCTTATTTGCTAGAAACATACCTGCGTCATTATTACTATCACTGAAATAATCATACCTACTTGAGGGCGAGCGAGCTGACGTGTCAGTGAGAGGCATCATGGAAGCAGCAGACCAAGCGTGAACCGACCTTAGAATGACACATGATGGGGAAAATGGGGATGAAACTGATAAAACTTAACCTTAATGGAAATGTCTCTTGATTCGAGTGCATTCAGTATGCCTTGACAGTTTGGCTCCCTTCACTATTTAAAACACTGGTTTAAAAAATTCACTAAACACAATAAGATGTAGAAGTGTAGAGTTCCAATGATGAATAATCCTAATGGTGAATAAGATGAAGATTGAGGAAGAACTGGTAGTGGGAGATCTAGTCCAAGTGGTTATAGAGTGAGTAGGTATCCAGTAGTGAAAAAATTGGGTCCAAGTGGAGGTAGAGCGAGAAGGAATCCAGTAGTGGAAGATCGAGTCCAAGTGGAGACAGAGAGAGATGGAATCCAGTAGTGGAAGATCGTGTTCAAGGTGGAGCGAAATGGGATCCAGTAATAACTGAAAAAGAGAAGAAAAAGCCAGCAGAAAAACGAAAAATCTTTGAAGAAAGTTATCAATAGAGAAAAGATACATAAAACAACTGATAATGAATAATATTTGCATAAAATTGAAGAGGAATAGTATGATTTAATGTGGGAAAG